>NC_141149.1:128957593-129170093 GCF_053477565.2 Lygodium microphyllum
TCTATTAGAAGATGAAAGGTGTGAACTACTCAATTTTGGAGCTAGGCCTTTTAAGTATCTAGTTGAAGGTTTTGAACAATTGTAGCCCCTCCTACATTGAAGGATGGGGATCATTATTTTTTTGCACTGTTGAGAGCT
This sequence comes from Lygodium microphyllum, assembly GCF_053477565.2. Taxonomy (NCBI): domain Eukaryota; kingdom Viridiplantae; phylum Streptophyta; class Polypodiopsida; order Schizaeales; family Lygodiaceae; genus Lygodium; species Lygodium microphyllum. Next base: position 128,957,732 of record NC_141149.1, read on the forward strand.
CGGTATATCTGCTAGGATGCTTGCAAAGACTTATTCAACTTGACAACAAGAAGTTTTTGCTACCATGGCACCTATTGAAACACCGAAAAGGTTCAAGCCTCTAGGAAATGATTCTATTTGGATTGCCAAAGAGATATGCAGACAGAGAGCAAACCTAATTCCAATCAAAAGAGAGGATTTTGGGTCATCTGATTTAGAAGTTTAGACTAATTATGTGATATGGGGAGCTCTTATCCCATTTTTCATGGAGCTGCACAGGTTTTAGCTACCACATGATATGAAGAGCGTGGACACTGCAATCAATATGCTCCTATCATTTCTAGATCAAGATAGTACCCAAAACTGCATCTGTCAGATTTTGGATGGTGGGCTTGCATATGGATGTAGAACAACTCTTGATATTCTTGTGGAATGCCCGTTTACGGGTTCATATCCTTGTTTGGCTCTGGCTTGCTATTTTCTTTACACACATGACATTTTAATGCATTCGTGCAATTCAGATGGATTTCAGTTGCATTTAGAAGGGCTACTTTCAAGGAAGGGACCAAACAAGTATGACCTTGAAGGATTGATGCCAACTATTTGGTGGCCATGCCTCTACGAGTTTTTTTTGTACTGAATGAGCTAGACTGCTTTGGCTCTATCAAAAGCAATTGCAAGGTTGAAGAGTTGTAGCGGGAGTTCTACCAATATCTGCTTTAATTTATCCCTTTTTCAACAGATAAAGACATGGGTCTGTCTAGATATGAGAGAATGCACACATCAGGATCTGCATTTATGTTATTCTTGAGACACCTTTTGACTAAGAATAATGGTGCTGCAAGAAATATGCCACCCCCTAGGGGCTTGTTAGAAAATTCTGTGCTGGTCACTACTATGATTTTTTTCAGAAGGATTTGGTCTAAGAGGCTCAGGGAATGCAGGAAAGGAACAAGATGCATCCATTGGCTTCCTACATAGAGGAGGCAATAGAAGCTTTTATGTACAGTTGTTTTTGAATTCAGATCTGTATGCAAATGATTTTGCAAAGCTTGGGGGAACCTTTAGTCATCTTCTCAAGACAATTGTCCTGACTCTTGAGGATTACGAAGTTGCACAATGGCAAAAGGTTCGGCAACTTCTTGGGAAGTAATATGGCAGTCTCTGAATGATGTTAGTGGTGAATTTGAAGCACTGCAGGAAAAATGACTATCATTTTTGTTGATTGAGCAGGTGGCATTCTGTAGACACACAAGACTGCGCCATTATCACAGCGAGGATAACGATGACGTGATGATGTAAACAATGATTGGCATATTTGAAGGCCACTTGATTAATTGGACTACAATTGCAGGCAATGACGATGACCTTATTCACGAGGATAGGAAGCTTTTACGAAAGCAATTCGACATGGCAAGTGTGACGATGTTCTTGAAAAAGTAGAATGTTTAGTTTCAAAAAGTCTTAAGGCTTAAGATTTTCTACTAAACAATTAATGCTTTTTCCTTTAGAGAAAATCCAACATTTAAAAAAAGCCTCAGGCTTTTAGAAAGCAAACACAACAAGAGAACGTGAGTGTCTAGAAAAAACTATATAAGGGAGGCACAAGTGGTGCACTCACCTCACCTTATTCCTTGTCAAGCTTCTCAAATCTTGATAAGAGTCTTCTTGAATCTTAATGAGAGACTTCTTGAAACTTGATATAAGAGGGTTCTTGAATCTTGATAAGAGGCTTCTTGGATCTTAATAAGAGGCTCTTGCCTTACTCTTCTTCTTAAAAAGTTTCTTGTTTATTGAGAGGAGAGGAGGAGGGCTTCCATCTCGCAAAGCATCCCTGCGACGAGTGACTTTCACAAACTCCTACGCGTATTTTGTACTACAACGACCATAGCATACTATTCTTTTTATTCACCATTGGTAGCCACTCTAAAATATGCACTAATGCCTCGAACACCAGCCAACCGTTAGCCATACTACCTTCTGGATGAGCTCGTTGTTGCACAAAGCCCTTCAAGGATTTCATGAAGCGCTCCAAGAAGAATATCCATTGCATATGGAGGGGTCCCATAATCTCCACTTCATCTACAAGATGCACCAAGAGGTGAGTTTGTATTGTTAGCATGCTGGTGGGAAAGTACTTCTCAAAGAGACAGACTATCTCCACTGCTCCCTGCCTTGCAAATTCAATAGAGGATGTCTTGATCTCCTTCTGTGAGATCCATTGCACTAAATTCAACAACTTGTAACTCACCTCACATATTTCTGGAGTGAGGCATCCCACAATCGTTATTAGTAGTACAAACTGTCACAAATGAAAAAGCATTACGAACATTGAGTAGACACTAAATAGCAAAATACATAGGCTATTTGCAACCAAGGTCAAGACAAACCTAACATATCTTACACCAATCATGGGATTTCAAACTTGATAGCTAGTCATCTTTAGAGAAAGTGTACCTAAGGGAATGCATCATACCCATACCCATCGGGGTGCAAATAGACCTCATAATTTGCTTCACAATGTGCTCTTCTTTAGTGGACAGGACCCGAGGAGTGCAAGGTAGTTGCAAGTGACCATCACTACTCGACTGTGGGCCAAAGTGCCTCCATCTTGCCTACCTCCTTCAAATTCATTTTTGTGCCCCTACAGTGTCTCTCTTTCGTGTGATGTGGTCCCATAATAACCTGCCCACATTCTTGAAAATATGCATGGGATCCAAAAAATGGTTGATCTGTAAGTGGGTCTAATGTGACAACTCGTAGAAAATCGAGAACCATCACATTCCATTTAGATGTGACTCCTTGTGGACCATTTTCAACTCATACCAGCTTTGAGCATTCATTTGTGTTGGAGGTCATCCAAGAAAACCTTCCCTTAGTTCCTAATCCTCTAGCATAAAGTGGCATGTCCTTGATATACCATCTTCTTCATGGTTCGAAACCTTCAGGAGTCTAACTGTAGCCCACACAATGGACATGCATAATAACCTAAGGTAACTAGACTTGTCACAACACCCCTATTTAGTCAACACAAACTTGAACAAGCTATGTTGGATATCACCAACAAGAAGAGCATATGCCCAATTACATGACACTCTCAAAATCCTGGAATTTTATGCATGGTCCATATGAGAATGGCTTGTATATTGGCAGATCGTCGATCATCATGCTTGCTTATGTCTTCCATAGCGACTCCCTTCTCCGACAAAATCTTGAGCTCATCAACTTATGGACGGAGATAGACGTCCATGTTCTTGACTTTGTAGCACCCAAGAACAAGCAAGCTAAGGATTAGGTGTCCTTTCTTCATAGAAAGCCATGGCGGGATGTTGTAGTTAATAAGGACTATAGGCCACACATTGTAAGAAGTTGATTGGAGACCAAATGGATTCAGGCCATCCATAGTAAGATTGATCCGAAGATTCCTTGGCTCTTGTGCAAAGCTTGGAAAGGTGGAGTCAATGTGGCTCCATGCACATGATCTGTTGATATTTGTTAGACTCCATCTAAGGAGTCTATTCTACGCATGCCATGTTGTCAAGATCGCCATGCTCAACATACTAAACATGTGACGTATACACGGTATAAGTGGAAAGTATCTAAGAACTTTCTGAGGGATGGTTTGCCCTTGCAAGTCCTATCGATACTTATGAGCATCACACTGTGGACATGTCTCCATAGTCCCATAGTCTCCTCAAAACAACACACAATCATTGACACATGGATGGATGTTGTTGTAGTCCATGCCAAGCTTTCGTAACATCAGTCATGCATCATCATAGGACTCATGCATCGTGTTTCCAAGTGATAAGATATGATACTTTAGCAACCTAGAAAAAAATCAGAAGACGTCTTGAAAAAGCATAATAACTGTTTTTTATAATGGAGTCAAAAAAATCAATAGAGTATAGAATGTAGTTGAACAACTCAGTCACACTCACATTGCTCCACCTATACTTTGCCTATACACTACTTTAGGAGCACAAGCATTATCTCTAGGTGCGATACTCGACATCCATCATATAATCATATGGAGGCTTCCTCTCTTAGTGGATCAAATGACTCGGTATCCATGGGCATCAATGCATCGATCATTGCCTCCATCTCAAGCTCCAAGATTGGAGGAAGGTCCGAAAGGCGGACTGTCTCCTCTGGTATCGAGGGTGTAGATAGAGTCGTACCCTCCTATTGGTGTATCAGGTGCTCAAACACTCCATCTATCACATGCCTACAAACTCTTCTAATTGGCTGCTATAGGTGCATTCCTTGGGATAAGACGTCACCTCCCTATACAAATTTTATGAGCATGTCTAATATTTTTGTATATGATATTCAATTTCTTTGAGAATGAAAAGCATGATGGATACACACTTTTCTTAATGTTTGCTCAAAGTCTAAGATTGCCTGATCAATGATCTTCGATTGAAGCTTGCCAAAGTATCGACCTGTTCTATAGACAAGCGATGCTTTCATCTAATTGCTAGCTTGCATTGAGAGAAAGGACATGGAACATGCTAATTAAGATATGCCTCACAATCTTGGATATCACGACCATCATCATTCTCCATTTGATCTAAGGTATGACAAACAATAGGTTTTTGTTCCCCTCATTGATGAGCTTCCTTTATTTTAATCTCTACTCTTTCTCTTCCTTCCTCTATTTCTCTTTCTACCTTTCAAATTCTCTCTCTCTTTCTCTTCTTTTATTTGCCTCCCTTCATCCTTCTTTGTTTCTCTCTCTCTCCTCCCTCTCTCTTTTAATATTTATTTCTCTCTCCCATCTTCCCTCCCCACTCTCACTTCTTCTCTCTTTTCCTTTCCCTACCTTCTTTTCTCTATGTGTTTCTCTCTTTTCCTCTCCACTCGCACTCGACGCATCTTGTTACAATCAAAATCAAATATAGAAAATAAAAAACTCATAAAAAAAGACATTGAAAGACCCGCCCTCCCCACTCCTCTTTGTGTCTCTCTTTTCCCTCTCCCTTTATTTTTCTATCATTCCATTCTCTCTAATTCTCTCATTGTTTTCGTTTTTCTCTCTCCTCTCACTCTCTACTTGTTGTTCTCTCTATCTCTCTTTTTCTACCTCTTTCCATCCCTTTTTCTCCCTCTCTTTTTCTAGCTCTCTCTCTTTTTTTCACTCTCTTTCCTCTCTTTACCTCACCCTTTTATCCACCTCTTCCTTCACTCTCCATTTCTTTTTCTCTCCCCCTTTTCTTTATTTCTCTCTTTCTCTTTCTTTATTGCTTCTCTCTTTGTTCTCTCTTCCCCCTCATTGTTTCTCTCACTCATTCTCCTCTCTCCCTCCTTTTCTCTCTCTCTTTTTCTCTTCCTATCTTTCTTTGTTGTCTTTCCTCTTTTTCTCTCTCATTCTCTCTTCCTCTTTCTCTCTCTCTCTCTCTCTCTCTCTCTCTCTCTCTCTCTCTCTCTCTCTCTCTCTCTCTCTCTCTCTCTCTCTCTCTCTCTCTCTCTCTCTCTCTCTCTCTCTCTCTCTCTCTCAATGCATCTCATTACAAAGAAAAACAAACGAAAGAAAAGAAGAAAACACAATAACAAAGCAAGAAGAGGCAATGTACCTATCGTCAAGGCCCGAGGATGGATTCTTTGCTTCCTCTTCACAACATCCCTTCATTCTCCCTTGTGCACTTCTCGCTCTTCTTCACGCAAGGCAGCGGCAATGATAAGCTCTCATTCTCTCTCTTTCCTTCTTTCTCTCCCTCTCTGTCTCAAGGCGACGCTCTCTCTCACTCTGTCTTTTGCCCTCTCTTGAAAATGTTTGCAGCAAATTCCGCACTCGAGTTTCAGCATTTTTTTTTCTTAGACCGACATCACTATTTGCATTGCTATTAGCAACACAAATAGCGACGTCACTATTTTGCATCACAAACCGTCGTCACTATTTGCCCATTCTCTTATAGTGTTTAAGGATGGCTTGAAACTCCAGGATATTGAGGATGCCTTACTCACAGAGGAGATACATAGAAAGAATATGGATGTAACTCATACTTTTGATGCATTGACTATTAGGGGCATACATGATGGTAAGAGTAGTAATGAACACCATGGTATGGACTCACAAAGGTCTTAGTCTCATGGATAGTCTCACATTAAGAAAGTAGGGTCATATTACTACCATAAGATGCATGATGATAAGTGCAAGGAAAAAGACAAGCGCAAAGTGAAGGATAAGTTTGATGATCACAACATTGTTGCTAGTAAGTCTACCATGAAAATTGAGGAGATAAATGCCTTGGAGTCTAAGTTTGATGATAATTACATCTTGGCAACTTCTTCTCTTGATGCTAGCTAGTTGGTTGATGCCTTGTCTACTTTTTCTTAATATTGGCTACTTAATTTGGTGGCTTCTTTCCATGTTACCTCGCACATGGATTGGTTTCATTCCTATCGCAATACAACAAGTTCTATGAGACTAGGAAATAACTTGGCATTGAATATTATTGGCATCGGTGATATTAGACTACAATTTACTTTAGGCAACACTTTTTTTTTGCATGATGTACGGTATGTTCTAGCTTTGACCAAAAGCCTACTCTTTGCTGGATGGTTGGATGATGCAAGATATCATGTATCTTTTTGTGATTTCACATAGAAGATTATCCATGAGAATCTTATCTTTGCTCGAGGTGCCAAGGCTGGCAGCCTCTATCCCTTGCTTATATCTAGATCTATTGACCATAGATTGACATACCACATGTATCTTTATGGCATCATCACCTTGGGCATATGTCCTTAAAAGAAATAAAAAAGCTTTCTTACTTTTTGTAGTATCTTCCGATGCTTGACTACAAACATTTTAATTTATGTGATCATTATCTTTATGGAACGCAAGCATGTAGTTCTCATAAGAATTTTAGCATTATACATATGGGTGACCCTTTGGCTCTTGTTCATTATCATTCATGTGGTCCCGTGCCTTGTTAATCACTTGAAGTACTTTGTTCCTTTCATTGATGATTATTCCACGAGATTTGGGCATACCATGAAGTAAAAATCAGATGTATTGGCTATGTTTCAACGTTGTCTTTCTTTTGTTGAGAACCAATCTAGATTAGGTTGAAATACCTAAGGTTAGATAATGGGGATAAATATGTCTCTAAAGCATCTAAGCAATTTTTTGATGAGTAGGGTATTAAGCATTAGTTGACTACCCCTTACACCCCACCCTAGAATGGTGTTGCAAAGTGCATGAATAGGAAAATTCAAAAGAGAGTCTATAATATGCTTAGCCAGGCAAGCTTACTACATCACTTTTGGGATGGGGAAATTACTAATATTGTACACTTGATAAAGAGATCCCCATGCATTACTATTGGTTGTTAAGTTGTAGAGGAGATATTGTTTGGAAAACCTCAATCATATGGTCAGTTTTGTATCTTTGGATGTGAGGCTTTTTGCTATGTTTCTAAGGACAAACACAATAAGATAGATCCTAAAATAGTGAAATACATCTTTCTTGGTTGCATGGATGCAAGTGAGATGGGCTATTAGCTATGGGATTCACAGGCTAGGAAGGTCATCCATAGCCATGATGTTGTTTTCCATTAGGAGAAGATGCATAACTACTTGAGCAAGTAGTTGAGATATGCACGGTAAAATTTCAAGAGGAGCCTCCTATTACCATACAACCAACTAGATAGTATGCAAAGCTGATATTCTAGTGGCCCATGATCATGATATTAGATAGGATGTATAGGTCTCATAGCCTAATTTATGATGGTCTACTAGAGACAGAAGTTAGCATAATGGATTTGATCCCTCCATGGACTATGTTATGGTGATAGATTCTAATGAGCTTCTTACTTACTATGAGGAGCCCATGCACAAAGGTAATAGTCACTCTTGGGAGAGAATTATGTAGTTACCCCTCACATAGTCGACGCACCCTCGATCCTACGAGTGTAGTGAGCTTACCTTGATGCCGATGTGAGTTGCCTCCTCTCTTGCACACTTCGGTAGCTCCACGATCCTAGATGCTAGCTCAAGCATGCCCAAGTCTCCTCCATCTCCAAGCTCCGACCGCCATAGCCGTGCACGCAAGAGAAGGAAAGAGAAGAGAAGAGAAGAGGAGATGGTGAAGAGCTTCACCCCCTTGATCCCTCACTCCCACTCACTCACTCCCTCACACTCACAATCACTCCCTCTCTCAAGACTCAAGACTCAAGAGCACACACAAGCAAGGAGAGGAGAAGAAGAGAAGAAGAGAAGAAGAGAAGAGCACTTCTTGGGCACACACCAAAGAATGAGCTTCCATTCACTTTTTAAACTTTATATATACAAACCCTAAAACCCCATGGGCACCCATCCTTTTTTTGCATGACCGGGCATTGTGGCAAGGTCCCTTTTTCTAAATCCCTCTTTTTGCTTCATGCCCTAGGCCTATATTCAACTATTCTTTTACATGTGGCATAGGAGGGAACCTGGCGCTCTTTTACAAAAGTTTTTAGAGTTTTTGAGGTGCCTTTTATTTAAAGCTATGCTTTTGGCCCCGGCTTAGCTTTGGAGACTGCCTGCATGTCCTTACTCCTTTTCCATCTTCTTTCTGCTTTTTCATTCGTCCTTCCACCTTCTTGGCTTGGGGTTAACATTACCGCCTCCGAGATGGGTGCCCATCCCATGGCACTCTTGTCGACTATTGATGTTTTAAGAGGCAGTTGGCGGAGCAGTCATGTGAGGGCAGGGCAGCATGTAGACTCGGGTGTTCGTGGAAGCGTGGTAGTAAGGTTGGTTGGAGAAGTAAAGGATAGCTAGTGGTTGACGGGGGCCTCCGAAGTTGGTGGGTGGGCACATTGGTGGTGCTTGGAAGGACAAGGGTGGTGCTCCACCTAAGGAGGGGGGTGTCTATCGTAGTGTGCAGTGCAAGTGGCTCAGGGTGACAAGTCTAACCATAGGCGAGTGGCCTCCCTAGGTATGTCCTACCCTTGATGGGCCCTAAGTGTAAAGTGGGGGAGCAAAAAGGGCTAGGGGGTTAGGAGTGGAGCTGTTCGATCGAAGCCACCAGGCACGCCTAACTTGAGGACCCCTAAGTGTGGTGATTGTGCTTTATGTTCTACTGAGTGCTTGTGGAAGTGAGTTATTTTGTTTATTCAATGCATAAGGATCCACCTGCGTGGTGTGCTTTTTTTCTTTTTTTTGTGTATTACACTAGGAGAACGACAGCATGTACCTAATCTTCCTTGTTTGATTGAGGCAGAGAAGGGGGTCGGATGGACTTGCTAAAAATTTGATGGCTTTGCATGTACCCTTTGAGATTCATGCGGATGTGGAGGGAGGTGGTGGAGAGGAAGGGATGGTTGCACCTAGTAAACTGGCTGTCATTTATATCTTCTAGGAGAGCTAGGCAAAAGGAGAGAAGAAGGCTAGCTCTCATCATTAGGCATGCCACGGCACAACTATCAATAGAGTTGGGGTCAAAAAAGAGGGGAGGCAAACCACGCTCTTGTGGGGTCGAGTCTTGCTTGTAATAGCTTAAGTAGCCTAAGGTAATTATAGGTAGTTATAAAGGCGAGATCGGGACAGGAGGAGAAGTCCACAAGAAAGTGCATCATGGAATCATTTAGGCTTCCTAAGTCAAAAAGGAGGGCATGCTTGAAGGAGGCGGCGTTGGAGTTGTAGATGATGGGGAAATCATGCCACCCATGGAGGGTGGCAACAAAATCCACACCTACCCTACGAGGATATGCCATGAATGTGGGTTTGTTCCTCTCGTAGGGTAGGGTATTGCAAAACACCATCCAGGCAAGCATGCTAATATCACACACTCACCTCCTCCAAAGAGGTTGGCAGTTATAGCCCTGTTTAATATGTGGTATTTCGAACACCTTATCTTGCCAAAACTCTGCTTCCTCCATGCCCCACAAAGTGGGGATCTTCTCTCTTTCTTCTAGCCATTTTTGGCCCAGTCGGTCGCCAATCGCAATCACCTCCTCCATTACCTTAATTGGTAGGACCCTCCTCAGGCTGTTAGGCATGAGGAAGCTAAAGGTGAAATGGTCCTTTTTGTTTTCTTGCCGTTCCCAAATCACCAGCTCCGCATGGAATCCCGCAGGGAGGTCATCGGGGCATGGTGGGAGGGGTGTAGATGGTCGCACGACTGGTTTGGCTCTTAACTTCCTCCTGGTTTCTTCAACTAATTTCCTTCGTCGCTCCCTGAGCGCGATTTGTCTTGTCCGAGGGCGGGTCAATCTGTTGTTGTTCTTGATCATGCGGCGAGGGGGGTTGTGGGATTATCTCTTCTTGGTTCTCCTTATGATGAATTCAATGTCAGCCTCCTCCCCCTGCCGGTCTTCTAGTTGTGCTCCTTCCTCAAAGCCGAGTGTGTCCAACTCTTGGGGGTTAGGCTGGCCAATAGTAGGTACTTTCGTTGTTTTTCTAAGCCCAGCTTAACCTCCGCAAGTTGGGGTGGCATCTGTAGCCCCATATGCAGGGCCCTGCGTGCGATGCTCAGTTTCTTCTGCACCACCTCCAACAACTCCTTTCCCTCTAGCTAGGTCGTGTCTGGTAATGTGTTGAGAAAGGCCTGTTGCTGGGCACTGAAGGCTGTTTGGGCGGTGTCTGCTTTACTTTCTGCCAAGATTTTTTCTTTTTCCACCAAAGCGAGGTGCCACACCAGTGCCTTCACCCGTTTCTCGTTCTACACGGCCCATTCCTCTGCCTTTTTGTTCATTCCTTCCATGCTCTCCCCTTGCTTCTGTGCTAGGGTTACGAGCTTCTGCTCCTAGGCTCTAAGTTCTCTGTTCATATTCTCATACTCTTTCCTTTTGAGGTACAATTGATTGGTCATCTCTTTTCAATGCTGCTCCCTCTCTTGTCTTCTCTCCTCTTCTTTGGCATTTAGTTCCTCCATCATTTGCTCAATGTTGGTGATTTTCGTCTCTAGTTTCCCATGTTGCATCAAGAGGAGCTTGTATTCCCACTGCATCTGCACCAATTCTTGATTTTCCTCCTCGAGCGTTGTTTGTAGCTTTCTTCCATGTCTTCATTGGCTTTTAATTCCTGCTTGAGGTCAAATATTTGTCATTATTGCATGGCTATTATGCGGGTTTTCTCCAGTTCGAAGGTGGCTATTGACTCCTTTTCCACCACCAACTCAGCCACAACCATTCTCTTTTTCTCCTTCGCCCTCTCCAATTGGGAGAGCAGCTCGGTGACGTACTCGTCGTAATTGGTTGGTGGCATCATTGTTGTGTAAGTTGGGGTGGTCAAGGCCTCCACTCGCGGACACTTCTGGTCCTGCCTCAACTCAGCATCTGCGGCTGGCCTCTTTTGCCCCATGGCCGTGGTTTCTGTGCTCTTTCCTTGGGCCATTTCTTTACTGATGAAGTATTGCATCTAGGCCACAAAGTTGGAAACTTCCATGCTGGTGGGGATGCTAGGGGTGAGTATAGTTGGTTCGGTGGAGGGTGCTATGAGGGTGGGGATAGGATGGAGGAGGGCCTTGCCTTTGCCTTCCAGGACAGCGGGCGGCACGACTTCTAGTACCTGCGTGCTAGAACTAAGCCCTTCTTCCCTCAGTTAGCTCCAAGCTCCTGGATCATCAGCCCTGCACTGTTGCTCAATGGACCGGCATGTGGCTTCGGCCAAGTCCTCCTCCTCCTTTCTTCTTAGTTCCTCTTCTTTCTCTGCAACTCTTCTTTGCCTTTCTTTTTCGGCCTTCCTATATTCTTCCTCTAGTTTCTCCTTTTCCTCCTACTCTTCTCTTTTTCTCTTCTCAACCTCTTGTTTTGATGCCTTTTTAGCCCTCTTGACTTGTTATGTTGTTTCTTCCTCTTCCTATTTCCTCTTCTTCTCCCTCTCCTTGGCCTCCTTGAGGGATTGTCTTTTTTATTTTTCCAAATCTTCTTTCTCCTTCCAGCCTTCATCCGGTTTCTTTTTCTTCTGTGATGTCTTCTTCTTGGGTTCTTTGACTTGCTTTTTGCTTGATTTCTCTTCTTGCCCCTATCCTTCCTTATCGGTCTCAGTCCTGTCACTGGACCTTTCTTGGTACTGATGAGGGGGTGACCTATCGGGCATTTCCCCTTCCCCTTCTTCTGCATCCTGCATCTCTTTCACTGCCTCTTGGATGAGCGAGATTAAAATGCTTCCATAGGTGATGAACGAGGCCTTGAATGAGGCCTTCTTTCTTTCTGTGGCTCTAGAAGCTGGAGACTCTCCTCCTGCGGGCGTGCTTCCTAAAGCCAGTGCTTTAGCTGCCTCGTCGATAGTTTTGCGCACATAGCTGTTCCAATCGACTTCATGCAGAGTATGAGCCGCTACATTCTCCAGCACAAGCACACTGATTCAGTGCATTCTCCACTACATTCTCCAGCACAGGCACATTGATTCGGTGCATCAATGCATTTAGCGCTGGCTGGAGAAGAGCGCATGTACTAGTTTTACTTACAATCTGGTTTCTGCATTAGGGATGTCCTGGATATTGATGTCGTCATTTGTCAGCACGTCCTCCTTTCTCATCCTCAGCATGGCGTACACATCTCTCTTCTGCTTCTTTTTTATTTTTGGCTCCAATCCCAATGCCTTCTCCACCAAGGCGGGGGTTAAGCGAACCTGCACCTGTTTGGCATTTGGTCCCCTTCCTATTGTGATGGTGCCGCACTCGTTGTCAGGGTCGTAAGACCTAAGAAATTCCACACACTTTGTGTGGTCAGGTTCTTGTGCCAATCTTTCCAGGTACTTAGTGAAGTTGCATTTTTCAACGACTCTCCTAGCTGCCTCCTCCTTGGCCACCAAACCTTCTATGTTGTGAATGGTTCGGAACTTTAGCTAGTTGTAGGCGCGGCTCTCCAGAGTGATGCTATACTGTGCTCTTTCCTCTTCCATGAATGAAAATCGGTGGGCACGGTCTTGTTGCGACATCTTTCATTCCTATCATAAACCCCAGTTTCCATTAGTGCTTCCAAATTAATAATTCACAAAAGAAATCATAGACTAAAAAGGAAAGACTCTATGTGTTTACTGAATGAAATCCTTAAAATCTTATCCAATGTGGAGCCTTCCCTTTCAGCTCGGATCTACCCCTTTTAGCTCTTCCAAGGACCATGTGAACACGTCCACATACTCTCGCAAGAGAGTGACCAAACTCGCTTCCTCATTCTCAGCCAAGTCATCAATAAACGAAGACTGGTCGGGGTGTCTCCCCTTCATGGCCTAATTTCACCTCTTTGACCCTGGCTTGGTCCCTCGATTGGTTCGCTCGTTTTCCCTTGCCATTTGGCACCCACCGGCCTCCTCTTCCTTTGCCTGCTGCTGCCCATCGGGGCTGCATCAAGGTTGATGGGCCCTGGTAGTGATATTTTGACCTGCTTTGTCTGGGCATGGGTCATGACCCGCAATGGGATGGGTGTGGCCTCCCCATCAAGGTTCTCGATGCTGAACAGCCCCAATGGGATAGATGGTACTTCGGCTGAATTTGTAGAAGGTTTTCGCTTTGGGCAATCAACGAAGAGATGGGTTATTCCACACTCTACACACCTTAGGTCAGCTTTGTCTCTGTTCTGCTGCTCCCTCTCAGGGCAATGTGATGAGACATGGCGTGGGTATCCACAGGTCCAACAGATGATTGGATCTTGCGTCTGCCCGCTAGGCCTCTACCTCATCCTCTCCCTAATGCCATCACTGGTATTGGTCGATAGTCCATGAGGATGGCGTTGCCCTCTTCGTCGTGAGAGATATAAGAGTATAAGTAAGTCTCTTCCTCATTTGGCTCTTCCATGTAGTGAACTGGAGCGTCACTTGGTGGATGGGTCACATAGGGACCGAGCAGCCTAGGTATACCTGTAGGGTTTATGTCCAACCTAGGGACAGCTGGCTTCATGTCGTTAGGCACAAAAAGGGCCAATGGGACTCCCCTTCCAAAAAGTGGATGCGATCTATTTGCTAGGTAAGGCTGACCATATGGTTGGGAGTATGGAAGTCTCCTGGGCAATCTGCAGTGCATAGCGTCGTGACCAAACCTACCGCAGTTAGGAAAAGGTCTCGACCGAGGGTCTTGGCACTCGGCTAGCAAATGATTTCCGCCACAGTATACACATTGGATGTGTGGCCGCGTTGGTTGTCTCCACGAGTCTTGCAACTTGACTATCTCCAACTTAACATCAGCTTGGTTCGTCTTGGTGGCCTTCCCCTTATCTTGGGATGATGGTGCTGGTCGCTCACCAGAGGTTGGTGCTCTTTCTAAACCTCGCGAGATGGTTTCTTCTGAGTTGGAGTTCTTGGAGCTCCTCTCTTTCATTTGATCGTCAACTCTGATGGCTTTGTCAAAAACCCTAGCTAGTGTATCTCGTTGCAAGCTTGAGTTGGCTGCCAAAGCCTTATATAGTTCCTCATTTTGAATTCCGCTGATGAACACGATTGAAACTGCTCTTTCAGTCAGTCGTTCACCTACAGGGATTCTCTTGCAGAGGCCCCTTATGTGGGTTACGTAATCTCGAATGTCCTCACTTTCTTTCTGCTTGACATTCATCAGCCGCACCAGCAGATTGTCGGAGTATCCAAGCTCGACAAATGTCTTAATGAAGGGATCCTTGAGGCTATTGAAGTTTCCCCACTCTACAGCGTCTAAGCTTGTATACCAGGTCCTACCCTTGTCACATAAGTAGAGTCCGAATGCTTGAGAACACTGAGTCAGGTTGCTAAGGCCGTTGGCTTCGCAGACTTACTCGAACTACTCTACAAAGCTGTATGGGTCATCATGGGGTTGGTACTTGTCGAGCTGCTTTGCGACTATCGGGATTTAGACTAGCTCTTAGAGCCTTGGGTTGCTCCTAACCCTGCCAACAGTGAGGTCGCTAATGCTGTAGCACTTTGCTCTGCTGCAGCGTTGTCTAACAATCGCTTCATAAGAAGTTCGCTTAGTGTTAAGTCTCCTTCTAGGGCTCTCTCGTGATCCGTTCAAGTTCAGCACTCGTTGTACCTCACGCAACTCCGTGCTTTGCCTTTGACTCTTAACATGCTGGTCTCTATTGTACATGGCTATGCCTTGCAACACCTTATGGGCTAGCTTCCTCTCTTCTTCTAAGTCTACGATGATAGCATCTATTGTCCGACCGCGGTGCTCATATCGGAAGTGCGCATCGTAGCTCTGCTGACCAATTGCTGAATAGCCTCTAGGAAAACGCCCAAGTCGAGTTCCTCATTGGACCTGCGGTCCGAGCTTTCCTCCGCCATAGTCGAGTTCTCATGCTTTGCCAAGCTATCAATCGGATTGAGTGGGTTTGTCAAATCCCCTTTGTTTGTGCCGCTTGCTTGATCCTACTTTGCGTGTTGATGGTTTGTCTCCATCCATGGGTGCTCTCATATTCGTGGGTTCCTTGAGTGGCTTATCTGAGTGAGTTCCTTGATTTATTAAATATAGTCCTTAAGTTATCTCCACTCCATGCGTGTGTTCTTTCTGCTGCACGTGTGTTCAATCAAGCTTTCGGTTTTTCTTAAGTGCACTTCAAGTGCGAAAATTCAAGGTGCGTGCGGCAAACAGCCTCTAAGCGTCTCGTGCACCTTCGGGCCTGATAGGCTTTGTAGATCAATTCTCTTGCCATCTAGGTGGGATTTAGGGCCTTTCGACTACGTTGCCTTGCCATTTTTTTGGGCTCGATCAGGGTTTTATGGCTCAGCGGGTCACCTTCTAGGTCTCTGGGTTTCTAGGTATCGCAACATCCCACTCAAACTGTTAAGCGGCCATGCCTTTCGATTTTGTCTATTCAGTGTGCCAGAATCAAGCTCTAATCGTTAGGAGGACTCAAAAAAGGTTGCACTTACTGAGCTCCAATTAGGTCAAGTCAAATCTCTGAGACTGAGTTAGGCGCACACTCGGCCCAACTGGTCCAAATTGCAGGGCCCGATCAAGTGACTTGGATGGGCCGAAAAGTTCTTTTAGTAGGTTGAGGTCCAAGTGGAGCAACTCGGATGGGCCGAGCCAGATGATGGGCCGAGGACCGAGTCAGGTCCTGGGCCGAATGGAGTAACTCGGACGAGCTGAGTGGAGTATCGAGCCCGAGGGTCGATTAGGGTTTTCGGGTCGAGGTCCGAATGGGTGGGTCCGAGGGCCGAGTCTGGGACTCGACCTAACAAGGGCCGTTCAGACGGGCCGAATGCAGCGCGACGAATATCTCGCAATGACGATTTCGATCGAATCTCCCTAGTCAGGCAATTATCCCCTACATAAACTTCTAAATCCTGGCTAAGGCACCAAGGGAAGTGATTGGTATACCTAGGGTAAGCGGTAGGCTCTTCGACAATGCGATCGAATCGAATCTTTGTGGGGGCTCTCTCTCTTTCTTCCTCTCTCTCTCTCTCACTGCAACGGTTGCAAATGAGCTCTCCCTTGGCGTCCCGGCCCTTAAACCCCTTTCGGGGCAGGGCTTTGACACTCTCAATCACTCACTTGCCGACATTAAGCATTCCAAGCTAGCTTTTTTCCCTTTTTTGCATGTTTTATGCCATGTTTTGCCCTGTTTGCAATAGTAAACCCTACCCTTTCCCGGTTCGATTTCCTAATTCTATCCTACACTAAATGCAACGAGAATCGAAAGCAACAAACTGACATGATTTCTCCCTATTTTTCAATCATCAAACTAACTAACTAACCCAAAATACTTACTTGTTTCTAAGATCAAAACACCCAACCTTCCTACCTACCTCAAGCTCTGTTTCGGGGGAGAATCCCTTACTTTGATGCTTGATATGGGACATGCAAGCGCTCAAGATTGAATCCGTGGCTGCGGCAACAGAACCAAAATGTGGGAGCTTTCGCTCAATCGCTAAGACCCACAGACCGCTTATTGTTCAAGTGTTCCAAGTGAGCTCTAATGGCTACCTCTCACACAGCCGACGCGCCCTCGATCCTACAAGTGTAGTAAGCTTACCTTGACGCTGATATGAGTTGCCTCCTCTCTTTCACACTCCGATAGCTCCACGATCCTAGATGCTAACTCAAGCATGCTCAAGCCTCCTCCATCTCCAAGCTCCAACCGCCATAGCCGCACACACAAGAGAAGGAAAGAGAAGAGAAGAGAAGAGAAGATGGTGAAGAGCTTCATCCCCTTGATCCCTCACTCCCACTCACTCACTCCCTCACACTCACAATCACTCCTTCTCTCAAGACTCAAGAGCACACACAAGCAAGGAGAGGAGAAGAAGAGAAGAGCTCTTGTTGGGCACACACCAAAGAATGAGCTTCCATTCACTTTTTGAACTTTATATATACAAACGCTAAAACCCCATGGGCACCCATCCTTTTTTTACATGACCGGCCATTGTGGTAAGGTCCCTTTTTCTAATTCCCTCTTTTTGCTTCATGCCCTAGGCCTATATTTGCCTATTCTTTTACAGATGGCACAGGAGGGAGCCTAGCACTCTTTTACAAAAGTTTTTGGAGTTTTTGAGGGGCCTTTTATTTAAAGCTACGCTTTTGGCCCCGGGTTAGCTTTGGAGACTGCCTACGTGTCCTTGCTCCTTTTCCATCTTCTTTCTACTTTTTCATTCGTCCTTCTGCCTTCTTGGCTTGGGGTTAACACTCCTCCTCTCGCCAGGGGGGAGGAAGGGTTAGAAAAAAAAAAATATTAGTTTTTATTTAGTGAATAAATGTGGGGGGGGATGATGTCAACAATGGTGAAAATCGAAAAGGGGGGTGACGTCATTTTTGACGGGCAGAACGGCGGCATGTTACATCCTTCTCCCTTAAGAAATCGAGATGTCCTCATCTCAAAAGGAACTGGGGGTGTTGTTGGTTGAGAGTATTCTCGTCAATCCATGTGGCATCCTCTTCTGGATAGTCCTTCCACTAGATGAGGTACTCTTTGAGGGTTCTACTCCTCAATCTCTTTTCCCATGTGTCTAGGATTCTATCTGGCCATAGCTCAAGGACTCCTTGGCTTGGCATTACAACTTGTTGATCATTGAGTACATGGCTAGGATTGGATACATATTTCTTTAGTAGGCTAACATGGAATACATTGTGAACCTTTACGTTCTCAGGGAGTTGGAGTTTGTAGGCATTGGGCCCTAAACGCTTGAGGATCCTGTAGGTTCTGCAATACCTTGGACTTAGTTTCTTAAATTCTCCCAATGATAAGGAGCTCTTCTTGGGGCATACTCAAATAAAGACCATATTACCTTATTTGAAGAGTCTCTCCTGTCTATTTAGATCTACATAGGCTTTCTACCTATCCTTGGTAGCTCTAATGTATTGTTTGATGGCCTTGACTTGCTCCTCCATCTCCTCAAGCATTTTTTTGGAAGCTTCTACCCTCAAAGTAGGATCTGAAAAGTTCAATGGAGTATGACAATCATGCCTATACAATGCTTGAAAAGGTGTCATTTGAATGCTTTGATGGTAAGAAGCATTATAGGCGAACTCTACCAATGGTAGATATTGGATCCATTTCTTGGGTTCACGACAGCAATATGCCCTAAGGGTACCTTCAATGACTTGATTGACCCTCTCTGTTTAGCCATCAGTTTGAGGGTGATAGGTTATACTGAATGAGAGCGGAATTTAGGTGACGGGAAGTGCTTAAAAATAGCTAAAAATTATGAATATCAAGGGAAAAATATTCACTGTCAAAGGCGGCGGCTCGATCTAGGACGATTTTAAGCACCAAAGTGCTTTAAAGGCGCCCGAGCGACACTTGTTGATTTTTCATAATTTTTCAGACAGTCGTGTGGGTTGACACGAGCTACTGGCCAATGCGGGATGCTAAGCCAGACGCCCAGGATTTTTCAGAGCTCAATTCGGAGATCGGACGGGGAAATGGCCAAGAATTGGGCAAGATTTGAAAAGGTGGACATGAGTTTGGCCAAATGAGTAAGTGACCCTTGGGGCCCAAAATGAAATGTTACATAAAATGAAGGAGGAAAAATCGTGGAGAGAGAGAGAAGAGGATCACGACAGCAGGCGCCGAAATTTGCGCTCCATGCTTGGTGATCACCATGGCAGCCTGCAAACAACCCCTGCAACTGATCACTGCCCCTCATTCCCTCCTGGATGCCAATCATTTCGCCGCCCTTCACCCGTCGAATGATGCTCTCTTTGAAGATCTCTGATTTCAGTCTTTCTCTCTCCTCCCTCTCTCTCTTCTAAAGGCAAGTTCATGTGGGGAGAAGAAGGAAGAAGAAAGAATGATGGAGGCTTGTCCGGCATGGATCGGATTGCTCCACGGGCTAGAAATGGTGATTGGTGATTGTGCTGGACATGAAGTGCTGCTGATTTCCAAATCTACAGCCATGGACATGAAACCCGAAACACGCAAATAAGCGGTAATTTAAAATTTTCAAAGGAAATTTGAGCTTTTATGGCTTTTGATTGATGAAATGCTGTTCATGTGGGATAAAAATTGTTCATGTTACTGTTTTCTATGAGTTCTTGCTGGTCATAATCAAAAAATCAGAAAAATATGCATTTTGTGGGTCAAGATAATATGCTAAAACACGAAAAACATGAAAAATCAAGGGAAAATGATGGGTTCTGGCATAAAAAGGGGGAGGTAAATAGGAACATCAACTAAACTTTCATTTTT
Source organism: Lygodium microphyllum (assembly GCF_053477565.2). NCBI lineage: Eukaryota > Viridiplantae > Streptophyta > Polypodiopsida > Schizaeales > Lygodiaceae > Lygodium > Lygodium microphyllum. The sequence continues at coordinate 128,977,240 of NC_141149.1, forward strand.
CTGCAAGAAGGAACTAAGGGCCACAGCCCATAACCTGTTCTTAATTTTCAGCAATTAAATAATGCATAAAAATAAGGGAAAATACAAGAAAATGGTGGAAAAACCCTAAAAAATAGGGAAAAAATACATTTTGGGTTCCAAAAAATAAGGATAAATAAGAGCAATGTTTGTGAATGTTTGTGGGGACTGAAGCATGAGGATTTTCCTCAGTTCAACCCCACCTTCTTGTTCTAGTGTGTCTTTTTCTGTTTTTTCCACATAAAATGATGGTGAAATACCCTATAAATCTATCCAACGATGCAATACTTAAACGGGGAAGGGTAGAGAAGTTGAAATATGTCTAAATGCCGTGTGAAATGATGGGAAAGTTGCTGATTTCTATGCATAGCATTTAGGACGGATGATAATTAAAATTAAGAGCTTAGTAGCACGAGGATCACCTCGGTGCTAGGCCCATGCAACGAAGCACGAACGGTAGTTGGAAACCATTAAAAGAATGATTTGCACTTGTGCACGATACTGTTTTGCTAAATGTTTGAGCACTAGACATCCACCAAATGCATAGAGCATGAAAAGAATTTAAGAGTATCGGTGATCAGCTCCTGGACATGCATTGCAATTGTTTTTGGAACACGACCTACGTTGAGAGGCAGTGAGATACCCATGCTGTAGGCTAGTCATGGGATCCTAAAGGGGAAATTAAGTAAGGACAATGGTACATTCCTGGACACGCTTATTGGGTACCTTGAGCGACGTTTGTGCGAAATGTCTAAATGTTGAGCGACGCATCGAGGGGCCAATCCCCAAGGTGTAGGAGAGTCGCAGAGGGTTGACGGCATTCAGCCGTAGGAGGAACCCCATGTGTATGTGATTCGAGCCTTTTGGCTATGTGAAAGGGACTCCCTCTGAGGAGTAATATTGGGTTAGGATCAGTTGGACTACAACGTATTACAAACGCAATGTGCAGGAAGGCAGAGATTTTGATAGACGCTCCTAGCCGCGAGGCCGAGGGGTTGTCTTGTGCATAGTGACGAGGTCCGGCTAGTGCATGAGCCAGTGCCGGCCCGTTTTTAGGTCCATCAGTGGTGCGTCTGCCGGGAGCCGCTTAAAAGTGGCGGTTCTCGAATCCTGGTTGTTTAAGGACCAACTAGCAGTTTATGCCAGAGGATACTGAGATTGATCCGTTATTTATTGATAAGCATCGTCTAGTAGAAATCCAAAACCAAGAAAGAGATGAAAGAGCTAGGCGACGTGCTGAAATTTTTAGGAGATATTCCCCTAAGCGTAGCAGTGCTGAACCCTTACGAGGGAGTGAATCTAGTGGTCTTAGGACCACAAGCAGTAAGTTAGGAGAAGGCGGAAGCTCTAGTGCTCCCCTTCCTTCTATAAGCCAGTCCACGTCAAGTACGGGAAGTGTAACCCCACCGTCCCCTATTCCTAGTGCAAATCCAATCCTCATCATGGCGCAGCCTATTGCAATTCCAGCAAGAATGACGGATTTGCCGGCTCTAGGTTACCCGCTACCCATTTTTAATGGGTTAGTTGAGGAAGATGCGGAACTCCACATTAGGGAGTTTCAAAAGCTGATGTTTAACTGTCGCATTCAAGAGGAAGGACATTTGATGATGTTCTTCAATATGACTCTCAAAGGAAGAGCCGCTATATGGTATCATGGTTTAGAAGCCGGAACCATATTGAACATTGATGCATTTTATGGAGCTTTTCGAAGGGAGTTTGCCCCTGAAAGGGGTGGGCAATATTGGTTGCATGTACTCAACGTGACCCGCCAAGAACCACACGAAGATATTCGTGCTTATGCGAAGAAGATAAAAGAGGTTTTCCGTAAGTTGGACACCTCTATCCCTATCCCCGCAGCTGCCCAATTGCAATATTTCCTACATGGTTTGGACTTTAATATCCAATTGCAGTTGAGTAGTGTTCCCTTGGGGGATGTAGATACTGCCATTACACGAGCACAAGAGGTGGAATCCCGACTACAAGCAGCCTATGCTTCTCGCGGCAATTCGAATATGGGTTTAGTATTGGGAAACAATGTGGCAATGACCAATGGCAGTAGTGGTCAAGGGAGAGCGATGGCTAATCCTAATGGGAGAGGGAACATGATGCAGAATGTCCCTTTATTACCAGCTCCCCCTAGCATGTCGATGCCTACGGGCAGTCAAACGGCTCCAAGTAGTGGAGGCCAGGCGGTCAATTCTAACACCATGCCTGTAGCTCAACAGCCTGTGCCTAATCGAATTGTTAGGCCGATTGAACGACATGGTAATGACCAAGGCTATGAGTCGAGTTCTTCCAATGTTCTTGGCGAGGTTAAGGACATGATGAAGCATTATACCGACATGATTACGGAGCAGTATCGACAAATAGCTGTTGATGTCAACTTCCTTAAAAAACAACAAAATTTGATAGGAAGTAGATACCCGGAGGAGGGTGCACCGTCGAGGTTTAGTTGCAAATGGTGTGGCGGGCAGCACTATCCAAGAAATTGCCCAAATCTTAAGTGCGACATTTGTGGAAAATCCGGCCATTTAGCAACTACTTGCTGGAGTAAGATCAGTTCCCTCTAGCGAGGAAGTCGGCAACCAGGGCCTGTTAATCATCGTGCCCAAGGAAATGATTCCCAGCGAGAGGACGGGCCTAAACAAATACTTCAACGACCAAAGACTACAGTGGAGGAGCTACCTAGTGGTAGTGGGGTTAGTTTGATTGAGGCTGTACGCGTTAATGATGCTGAAACCTCTAATCTGCGAGTTGTTCTTACAAGAGGTCAAAAGGGTAGAGGAGCTGACAGGGATAAGCCTGTCGACGAAAACCCTAAACAAGGCGACAAAGGAACGCAAGTTTTGGATCCTGCCATGGAAGGGGGACCTTTGAAGCCCGTGGAAAGTAAAGCCGATAAGGAACCACCAGAGAAGAAGGTGAAAGTTAAGAAAGAGGCAATAAAGCCGGTTCAGCGACCTAAAGAGCGGATGGTTTGGCGTGAAAAGCGAGCTCTATCGAACTATCATGAATTCGATTTGGCAAGCTCTCTTTGCGAAGTCAAGCCGGATGTGAATCTTTTACAGCTTATTAAGCTTTCCCCAAGAGTACGTAAGGAATTTAGAAAGATCCTACGTACCGGGTATATTGTAGAACCTTTGGGTATTGCGCGAGTTGGTGATGACTGGTTTGAGCATGCTGAGAAGCATTGCCCAAGGGTTGCAGCCTATGTCGATGGGATATTAGTAGATTATGCCATTGTCGACACGGGATCATCTGTTAACATTATGAGTTCTAAACTGATGGAAAGGTTGGGTCTTGCGATTCAGAAAGATACCTCCACAATTCTCAGAATGGCAGATGACAGTTTGAGACAGCCGGAAGGCTGCATTACTAAGGTCCATGTTACTGTTGCAAATATAAAATGCATGTTGGACTTTAGGGTGATTCGTTTTGCAGGGCGGCCAAGTTACCAAGTATTACTTGGACGACCTTGGATCTTGCAAGCGGACTGCCAAGTAGATATACCTGCCGGTTGACTGATATTCGGCAGAGGTGCCCAGCGTGTGGTGGTTGATGCTTATCCTGAGTCCCCGCAGAGTGAGAGAGCTCCTCTGTCTTCTACAGAATTGGAGACATTAGAAGATTTATCTGGCAGTGAGACATCATCGAGTGATGAGTCCAAAGAGGGATCCACCACGGAGGACATCTATCAGATCACTTTGAATGAGCCGATAGAGGGCCAAGATCGTATAAGAGATGCAGATGTCATCGAGCTAGACCTTAGTACGCTTGGTGATTCGCGGCCAATCAAATTAGGTTCTATGCTCAGCACAGCAGAAAGGGAGGACTATGTGGCCTTGATCCAGGAATTCCGTGATATTTTTGCCTGGAGTTATGATGAGTTGAGAGGCATTCCTCCTAGCCTTGCTGTTCATACAATTCCGTTGAAAGAGGGCAGTCGTCCTGTACGGCAAAAAGTAAGGCGTATGCCTTTCGAATTGAGGGACGGCCTGTTTGAAGAGTTACAGAAGCTTCGAGAAGCGGGTTTGATTTTTCCTGTGCAACACACGGAATGGTGTTCGCCAGTTGTGATTAGAAAGAAGAAGAATAATCAGATCCGTTTATGTGTAGACTTTAGGGAGCTGAATAAGCACACAGTTAAGGACTATTACCCGTTGCCATTTATTGACCAGATTTTGGATCAATTAGCGGGTAGGGAGATATATTCGTTTATGGATTGCTTTGTAGGATATAACCAAATGGCAATTGCAGAAGAGGATAAGTTGAAAACAACTTTCATCACTGTATTTGGTACTTTTGCGTACCATGTGATGGCCTTTGGTTTATGCAATGCGCCTGGTTCGTGGCAACGAATAGCAGATAAGACATTCGGTGACATATCCCCTGAAGAGTTGAAGGTATTTATTGATGACTTAGGGGCTGCCACCGTGAGAGCAAGGCAGTTGATCATTTTAAGAAAATGCTTTGAGCGCTGTAGACAATTTTGCATCGCCCTAAACCCACGGAAGTGTGTTTTTGGAGTACCTTATGGGCTATTGCTGGGTCATGTGGTCAGTTCGGTAGGAATTGCGACAGACCCCGAGAAGGTCAAAGTTATAGTTGCCATGGATCCACCACGCACTCCGAAAGAGGTTCATAGCTTTCTGTCTTCGGTTGGTTACTACCGTAGATTCATCAACGCCTTAGCAGAAAGAACGTTGCCACTTACAAATTTATTGTCCTTTAGCTGTTCGTTTGTATGGGGTGACCCTTGTAAGGTAGCATTCGAGGATGTGAAACAAGAGCTAGCAAGAGCGCCCGTTTTAAAAGCACCTAAAAGAGGTGAGGTGTTCTATATATTCTCAGCAGCCACCATGTATAGTATCAGCTGCTGTTTAGCCCAAATTTGGGAAGAGAAGTGGTACCACCCGATTGCTTTTGCTAGTCGAAAGCTGGGGGTATCCGAAATCAATTACACCTACATGGAGAAGCTGTGTCTAGCGATGGTCTTTGGGACCAAGAAATTCAGGCATTACATTCTCTATGAGAAAGTCGTGCTTTATACGAAGGCGGAGGGACTTCGACTATTGATGAATAAGTTACAGCCGCCTGATCGTTTAGCGAAGTGGTTAATCACTTTGCAGGAATTTGATTATGAAATCAAGAGTAAGCCACCAAGGTTGCAAGGCATCGTGGAATGTCTTGTGGACTTTGGGGAGCCGAAAGAATCTGTGGCTGAAGGTAGTGATATGGAGTGGTTATTTAAAATAGATACGGCATCTATTCCCTCCTGGTATGCTGCAATAACGCATTATTTATCAACGGGAGAGGCGGGATCCGAATTATCTAAGGCTGAGAAAAGGAAAATTAAGCAGCAAGCGTTAAAGTTTGCATTGATCGCAGGTACATTATATCGGCAAGGGGTTGATGACATCTATCGCCGGTGTGTGATGCCTGACGAGGTGCCATTCATTTTGGAAGAGTGCCATGATTCTGCTTGCGGTGGCCATTTTGCTGGACGGCTTACAGCACAGAAGGCTTTAAGAGCAGGTTATTGGTGCCTTGCCATCTTCCAGGATGCGTTTCCGTATGTTAAGCGATGCGATATTTGCCAACGACATGATAGTCGAGAGAATAGGAAACGACCACTCACCCCTATTATGGCGATACCTCCATTTGAGAAGTGGGGAATAGACTTTGTGGGTCCTATTACTCCGTCATCGACTACGCAAAAGCGGTACATCATTGTAGCAACTGACTACTTCACAAAGTGGTCAGAAGCACGTGCAACAAGGAAAGATGATGCTAAAGAAACTGCTAGTTTCCTTTTAGAGCAGATAATATGCCGGTTTGGTCCACCGAAAGAATTAGTGTCGGACCGCAGAACCCATTTCCTAAATAAGGTGATCAAAGGTTTGACGGAGTTGTGGCACATCAAGCATAACAAGACAACCCCATATAATCCGCAAGCCAATGGGCAAGTCGAAAGCACCAACAAGCAGCTTGTGGGCATCCTGTCCAAAATTGTATCAGAAAAGAAACGGGATTGGGATAAAAAGTTATACGTGGCAGTGTGGGCTTATAATACGACCTTCAAACGAGCCACTGGCCATACCCCGTTCAAGTTAGTATATGGGGAGGAGTGTGTCTTGCCTCTAGAAATTGAGCTGCCGACTATTCGGTTTGCCATCAATCATTTTTTGAGCGATGAAGATGCACTTTTTGAGCGCTTGACGACACTGGCACATTTAGATGAGCTTAAGTTGCAAAGCTTATTGCACCAAGAAGTGGCGAAGCGCCGAATGAAGCAGCTACACAACCTCAAAGCCAAGAAATACACCTTCAAGAAAGGACAGCTTGTTCTATATTATGACGCACGACGTGAATTATTCCCAGGCAAGCTAGAACCCAAATGGGATGGGCCCTATAAGATCGTTAGGATAGGAAAGAATAAATCTACAGTGTTGTTAGCTGACCTTGAGGGGATAGAATTTAAAAATAAGGTTAATCTTAATAAGATTAAACCTTATTACTTCTGATTGCACTAATGCTATGACTGCCTTGCAGGTCTAGGCAAGATCGATCAAACATCTGCAAGGAAATCGTGATAGAGGTTGATGGGTCGTCTGATCCCTTATTTAGAACACCCATATTTAGAACAGAGGTATCATCAAGGGAAGCTCATTTGGTGGAGCAAAGGATACAAGGTGATTGAGCAAGAAGGCGGGACATTTATTTGGGAAATCAAGGTCTTCTACCATCACTGCCTACAAATTTTGACGAGCATCCTTGTTGAATTCAATGATGATGGAGGGATGGAGCCTACAGTCCACCCGTTGAATATGCTGAATTTCGATTACCATAATTACGAGTAGAGTCCGGGATGGCGGGATATGTAAACCCTTTATGGACGTACACCTTGTACTTTGATGGGGCGTCCAGGGGTGCATGTAAAAAAGGAAGTGTAGGAGTTGTCATCCGAGACCCCCGACGACGCATTGTCATGAAGTTAGCTGCTTATCTCGGCGCGAATTTTACTAATAATATGGCCGAATACAAAGCCCTGATCATGGGTTTGAATATTGCAAAGAAGGGTGGTATCCGCCAGTTGTTGGTAAAAGGGGACTCTCAGTTGGTTTTAAATCAACTCAATGGGACGTACATGGTACGAAACCCCATCCTTTGTATGTACCATCATACTGCCATAGCCCTGCTAGACGAATTCGATAGAGTGTCTTTTCAGCTGATTCCACGGAATTGGAATCAGTTTGCCGATTCATTGGCTAATTTTGCGTATGAAGAAGACCTCTTCTTTAATTGTGGCCCTTGTCCCGATATATCTATTGACGATGAGACAGGACCTGGTTGCTTGTGGGGTATGCTTTCTGAACATGCCCTCTTTGGCAGACGATGGTTGATCTGGGTGATGCAGAGGGTAAGCGAGACTCATCTGCCTTTATTATCTTGGACCCACAGACTGGTTAGACGACATGTGATGCGAACACCTCTTGCGATATATGCAGGAGGGATAGGTCATAATTTAATGCACTTAGTATAGGGCTACGAGCCTCTATTCCCCTGGGAATAGTATGCTTTGATGTCTATCATGGTTGTTCCCAGGTGGATGTTCTACATAGTATTGTTTTATTTCATTAGGCCAAGAGGGCCGATTCAGTTTTGTAGTGAAGTGTTTTATTTCATTAGGCCAAGAGGGCCATTTCCCTGTCTAGTGCGGGTGCGTTTAATCGGGGTTTTTGTTTTAAGTGTTGTGCTGGACAGATTTCGTGGTTAGTGGAATTTGGTGGAGCCTGGAGGAGCCTTTGCTGCGATGGAAGCTTCTTGTGGTCAATCCAGGTGATATTTCTCCTTTACGACTACCTTTCCTTCCTGTTATATGTGTATTTGTACTTGTCGAGGGGACACATTTTTGTTGGGGACCGGCAACCAAGGCATGAAGTCCCAGGTTTAGGCTAAGTATGTTTGAGGGAGGTCGGAGTAGTCATTGCCTCCTGTAAAGACATTGTTAGGCATTGAAAGACCTGTTTGAGAAGGAAGTCCTAGTGGCCCTGTTCTGCCAGCCTGCTAGGCAGCCGTTCTAGGAGTTCTTGTTAGTAGTGAGGCAGTTAGAGAAGCCTGCTAGAAGATAATAATAATGATGCCAAGAAATCCTGAATATCCTAAAAGATGAATATCAATACGAAGGTGTGTAAAAAGGGGTTCTAACCCCTATCAAAGAAAAGAAAAGAAATGAAAATATATAAGCCGTTGCTCATTGCCTTGCGAAGGCCTAGTAGGTTCCTAGGGACGAGTCAGACCCGGGGCCGATACTTTGTCTTCCTAGGGGTGGCTTCTTGCTGGATAAATAATACCAAAACAAGGAAGGGTGGAGCGAAAATAAAAGTGAGCGTTAGAAAAGGATTAAGTGTCGCCTTGCGAGGGCTTGGTAGGTTCTTGGGTGCCGAGACAGGTCCTGAGACCGATGCCCTGTTCTCCTTGGGTCACTACGCTCCGCTCCCTCCTTTTTACATGCCCAAGTATGTTCATCCAATACAAACCCCAAAAGAAGACATGTACTGGAAGAAAGTACACTTTGATCAAGCTATAGGAGTCCTCGCCTTGTAGGAGCTCCTAGTTGTGTTGTCTTTAGTTGGTCAGTAGTTCAGACTACCACTTAGGGCAACCTCTTTGACAGTTCTTTTTAGTTTGGCTGTGTTGGAGCAGCTGGTTAGTGACTCGCTTCGGATCTTCTATTAAATGATGCTAGGCCTACTCCTTGTGGATGTTATGCCTTGGTTCTGCCAGGGGTAGGGGGAGCATTGTGCTGAGTTTTATGATGATAATTGTTTTGTATTAGTTTGATGCTTCTTTGGTTGTTTATGTACAGATATGTTCGTGGATTCGATGGGCTGTGTCGCCCTATCCCGTGGTCGCCAATGAGAGCGGAATTTAGGTGATGGGAAGTGCTTAAAAATAGCTAAAAATTATGAATATCAAGGGAAAAATATTCACTGTCAAAGGCGGCGGCTCGATCTAGGACGATTTTAAGCGCCAAAGTGCTTTAAAGGCGCCCGAGCGACACTTGTTGATTTTTCATAATTTTTCAGACAGTCGTGCAGGTTGACACGAGCTACTGGCCAATGCGGGATGCTAAGCCAGACGCCTAGGATTTTTCAGAGCTCAATTCGGAGATCGGACGGGGAAATGGCCAAGAATTGGGCAAGATTTGAAAAGGTGGACATGAGTTTGGCCAAATGAGTAAGTGACCCTTGGGGCCCAAAATGAAATGTTACATAAAATGAAGGAGGAAAAATCGTGGAGAGAGAGAGAAGAGGATCACGACAGCAGGCGCCGAAATTTGCGCTCCATGCTTGGTGATCACCATGGCAGCCTGCAAACAACCCCTGCAACTGATCACTGCCCCTCATTCCCTCCTGGATGCCAATCATTTCGCCGCCCTTCGCCCGTCGAATGATGCTCTCTTTGAAGATCTCTGATTTCATTCTTTCTCTCTCCTCCCTCTCTCTCTTCTAAAGGCAAGTTCATGTGGGGAGAAGAAGGAAGAAGAAAGAATGATGGAGGCTTGTCCGGCATGGATCGGATTGCTCCACGGGCTGGAAATGGTGATTGGTGATTGTGCTGGACATGAAGTGCTGCTGGTTTCCAAATCTACAGCCATGGACATGAAACCCGAAACACGCAAATAAGCGGTATTTTAAAATTTTCAAAGGAAATTTGAGCTTTTATGGCTTTTGATTGATGAAATGCTGTTCATGTGGGATAAAAATTGTTCATGTTACTGTTTTCTATGAGTTCTTGCTGGTCATAATCAAAAAATCAGAAAAATATGCATTTTGTGGGTCAAGATAATATGCTAAAACACGAAAAACATGAAAAATCAAGGGAAAATGATGGGTTCTGGCATAAAAAGGGGGAGGTAAATAGGAACATCAACTAAACTTTCATTTTTCTGCAAGAAGGAACTAAGGGCCATAGCCCATAACCTGTTCTTAATTTTCAGCAATTAAATAATGCATAAAAATAAGGAAAAATACAAGAAAATGGTGGAAAAACCCTAAAAAATAGGGGAAAAATACATTTTGGGTTCCGAAAAATAAGGATAAATAAGAGCAATGTTTGTGAATGTTTGTGGGGACTGAAGCATGAGGATTTTCCTCAGTTCAACCCCACCTTCTTGTTCTAGTGTGTCTTTTTCTGTTTTTTCCACATAAAATGATGGTGAAATACCCTATAAATCTATCCAACGATGCAATACTTAAACGGGGAAGGGTAGAGAAGTTGAAATATGTCTAAATGCCGTGTGAAATGATGGGAAAGTTGCTGATTTCTATGCATAGCATTTAGGACGGATGATAATTAAAATTAAGAGCTTAGTAGCACGAGGATCACCTCGGTGCTAGGCCCATGCAACGAAGCACGAACGGTAGTTGGAAACCATTAAAAGAATGATTTGCACTTGTGCACGATACTGTTTTGCTAAATGTTTGAGCACTAGACATCCACCAAATGCATAGAGCATGAAAAGAATTTAAGAGTATCGGTGATCAGCTCCTGGACATGCATTTCAATTGTTTTTGGAACACGACCTACGTTGAGAGGCAGTGAGATACCCATGCTGTAGGCTAGTCGTGGGATCCTAAAGGGGAAATTAAGTAAGGACAATGGTACATTCCTGGACACGCTTATTGGGTACCTTGAGCGACGTTTGTGCGAAATGTCTAAATGTTGAGCGACTCATCGAGGGGCCAATCCCCAAGGTGTAGGAGAGTCGCAGAGGGTTGACGGCATTCAGCCGTAGGAGGAACCCCATGTGTATGTGATTCGAGCCTTTTGGCTATGTGAAAGGGACTCCCTCTGAGGAGTAATATTGGGTTAGGATCAGTTGGACTACAACGTATTACAAACGCAATGTGCAGGAAGGCAGAGATTTTGATAGACGCTCCTGGCCGCGAGGCCGAGGGGTTGTCTTGTGCATAGTGACGAGGTCCGGCTAGTGCATGAGCCAATGCCGGCCCGTTTTTAGGTCCATCACTGAAACAAAGTTGAGTCCCAATGGCCTTGAATATCCCTCTCCAAAAGTGAGATGTGAAGAGGGAATTGCGATCACTAACGATCCTTCTTGGTAACCCATGGAGTCTGAATATTTCCTTGATGAATAACCTAGCAATGTTTGAAGCTTTATAGTTTGTCTTGACTGGAATGAGGTGTGCAACCTTAGTGAGCATGTCTACTATAACCATAATTGAGTTGTATCCTCCTTGGACTGAAGGTAATCCAACAACAAAGTCCATGCTAATAAATTCCCACTTCATCTAGGGAATGTCAAGAGGTTGCAACTTCCCAGGCATCTTAACATGCTCTGCTTTAATGCACTGGCAAGACAAACATTCAGGGACATATTTGAGCACATCTCCCTTAAGCATTTCCCAATGGTAGCTCTTCTTGACCATGTTAAGGGTCTTGACATATCCGGGATGGCCTGAAAAAGAGGAATCATGTGCTTCCCAAAGTATTCTCTATTTGAGTTTTCTGTTTGAGGGTATGCATAATCTTGTCCTAAAGTAGACAAGTCCCTCATTGACAAAAAATTATCGATATTTGGCCTTAATTTTGGGGTTTTGGTCCTTCGCCAAGATCTCCTTCATTGTCCTCAAATATTCAGGTGATGGCTAGCTTCCTCCTTTGCTAGTTCAAGGATAGGGTTGCTAGGCATTGATACCATAGTTGCCAATGATTCTATCATCGAGGGTTCCTCCATAATAAGAGAGTTGAGGAACGCTTTGTGACTTAAGGCATCAGCAACTACATTCTCCTTGCTAGATCGATATCTAATCTCAAAATCATATTCTTGTAGAACTTCAATCCAACGTTGTTGCCTCATATTGAGGTCGGTATGGGTGAATATCCATTTAAGGCTCTTATGGTCTGTGACCAAAGAGAACTTGCTGCCAACCAAATAGTGTCGCCAAAGCTTGAGAGCATGAATAACCACTAATAGCTCCAGGTCATGGGTAGCATAATTCCTTTCATGGGTTTTTAGCTTCCTTGAAGAATATGCTATAGGGTGACCTCCTTGCATTAGTACACAGCGTAGTGCAAGTGAACTGCTCAAGTCAGGGAGCTTTAGAATCGACATTGTCACTAAGATATTCTTGAGTTGATCAAAACTTGATTGTTCATTGGACGTCCATGCTATGGCAACCTGCTTCTTCAGCAAATTTGTGAGGGGGGCTGCAATTAAGGCGTAGTCCTTAGTGAAGATCCCGTACCAACCTGTTAATCCAAGAAAGCTATGCACTTCTTTAACAGTAGTTGGTGGAGGCCACTCTTGGACATCCTTGACCTTTGTAGGATTTACAGAAATCCCCTCACTTGACACAATAAATCCAAGGTATTCAATCTGCCTCTTGAGGAAGGCACACTTTTTCTTCTTAGCATAAAGCTAATGAGTTCTCATGGTTTCAAGGACGATGCAAACTTGGGATTTGTGGTCCCCCTCTTCGTTGGAATAAACCAAGGTATAATCAAAGAAGACAAGCTCAAAAATCATCAAGATATGGTCTAACAATGTCCTACATAAGCCTGTTAAAGGTGGTAGGGGCATTAGTCAATCCGAAAGATATTACTATGAATTCGAAATGGCCATATCTTGTGTTGAATGCCGTCTTAGGAATATCTTCTTCTTTGACGTGGATCTAGTAGTATCCTGACCTTAAGTCGATCTTGGAGAAGATTTTTGCTCCCTGCAATCGATCAAGTAACGTGTCTATCATTGGGATAGGATATTTATTTTTTATGGTTACTTGGTTCATGCCTCTATAATCAATGCAAAGGTGAAGTGTACCATCCTTCTTCTTTTGGAATAGGACCGGAGCTCCCCAAGGAGAACTATTGGGCTGTATGTACCCTTGGTCCAATAGCTTTTTGAGTTGTTCCTTTAATTCAATAGCTTTAGGAATGGACATCTTGTAGGGTCTTTTTGCGACTGGTGCAGCTCTCGGTGTTAGCTTAATCTCATGATCCACCTCCCTTGGTGGTGGTAATTCAGTCAATTCTTCTGGAAACACATCCACATACTCTTTTAGCCAAGATGGTTCTTCATTGGTGTCCTCTACTTGTTTTGGTTTGTTTAGCTTGATCAGGTAGACGGGTAATCCTTTCCTTATCCCCTGAACTATTTGTGTTGCCTTATCTAGCTGGATCTTTGGTTTACCTGACTCTCCCTATGTTGTCACCTGCTCACCTTTAGGGTTACAAAAGAAGACTTGTCCCTTTCCACAATGAATGTGAGCATCATTGGGGATTAGCCAATCCATCCCAAGTAGGCACTCATGAACTCCTAGACTCATTACCCTGAGTTTAACATATGTGGGCTAGTTTTCGAGTAGGATTTCCACCTTCGCAATTTGTCTAGTGCAAGTGATTTCTCGCCCATTTGCTAGTTCAACAAGCAGGGTAGGTGCAACTACAATGGCTATTCCTAATCTTCTTGCACAAGCTGGTGAAATGAAGGAATGAGTGCTGCCACAATCAATCAAGGTTTTGAATTTCTTACCTTGGTAAACTGATGGTGTTTGGATTACTGAGAGCTGGCAGTTTGGCCCCTTTTTGTGGAGAGTGGCATGAACGAATGCCCTCTCAATCTCAGCTTCCATGGACGAGTCTTCTTCTTCATTGATTCCCTTGGTGGAGATATTGGAAGTTTTTTCCCTTCCCATTGATGCACGACTGTGGCCATGGGTAACTCTGGCTTGGCCACTGAATCTTCCTTGGCGACGCTCTCCACCAAGTTTGGGGCATTCCCTTTTGAAGTGTCCAGGTTCATTACAATGGAAACATCGCATGCTTTGATCACTTCTTTGAGTGGGGACAAAGTCACTGATTGCATTTGCCCTTGGCTTCTTCCATTGGCCTTGACTTTGTCCTTGAGCCCTCTTGAATTGAGCTTTCAGCATTCCTGGATTCTGATCCTTGTAAGACCATGGTCTATTATTCCTGGGCTTGAGTTGGACTTCTTGTGCAATAGGTCCCGCTCTTATCAATGCGTCTTGCAAATCTGTAGGATGCATTGATTCCAACCAAGTGTTCAATGGTGGGTTCAGCCCATCACAAAACTTTGAAACTTGTTGGGGAATGCTCATGGTTGGAGTGTATTTCAGCAATGAGACAAATCTCGAGTAGTACGCCTCTAGTGACACACCTAATTGTTTCAATTTGAAGAACTCATTCATCTTTTGAGTTCTATATGTAGGAGGCATGTATCTTCCTTGCACAGCTTCCTTTAGCTTGTCCCAAGGTTATTGTGCTTTTGGAGACTGCTTGGTCCTTATACCATTGCTTCCACTAGAGTCTAGCTTCTCTGGTAAGTTTGAACTTTGCAATCATGGCCTGGTTCATAGGTGTTATTCCTGCTGCGTTGAAGTAATCTTCCATAGATTCAATACATACTTCAACATCAGCTTTAACAGTCTTCCCCTTTCCGTCGAATTCTGGTGGTTTAATCTATTTTAGGAGAAACTTCTTCTCTTGGGCCTCCGTTGGGCTTAGCACCGAATACAAGACTCCAGTTTTGCGCTTGGGGTTGTATCTGGTTTTGCATTAAAACCTTCATGTTAAGATGACATTTATATTTCTCTACACATCCTAAATCAATGTGCAAACTATTTTTCATTGATACTATACAACAATTCCAAATGAACATAAATTTCTTATTTATCCATAAAGAAGCATAAGCTTCGAGTATAATTATTTGGGAATAGATATACATTGGCTGGGATGATTTTTTCCAATAGATATATCATTGCCAAGTTAATAATTCCTTATTGGATTCAGGTACATGGACAGAATAGTAATATGGATTGGGAGAATGAATTCTCAAGAAGTGATAAGTCATGGGAAGTTCGGGAAGTCCCCATTTTTTATAGCCATGATGTTCGTTTCTCCCCATTACTTTGATTCTATCAGCTTGTTGGCAAGACTTTGACCACTTTGTCATAGATGTAGCGATTATGTTCTACTTGCCGGGATTCGATGTGTAGGATGGAATTTACATGGGCCTCATGGAAGATGAATAACTTAATGACCTTCAAGTCCTCCAACCATTTTAGCCTCTTCAGGTTGTTTTGAAGATAGGCGAGTCAGTTGGCATCTATATAGCAATATCTCGTGCTCCAAGTCCAATGCCTTTCCAGATACAATGGTGAAGGGTTGTAAAGTCAATCCAGGATCCTCATCATGTCGGATCATCTGCGTTAACTTGAAGAGTTCATAATCGTCTTGAACATGATGTGAAATATGAGGAACCTGCTCCATGCCTCCTCATAAGTCTGGAAGTGGCAACAGTCCACAAGTGAGTGAAAAGAGAAAACAAGAATAATTATTTCCTAGTGAAGACATTGCTTCACTCTCCCTGGTTTAATCCTGTCCGGATTGTTCTATTCGTTGGTTCGGCTCTGATACCAACTGTAATGTGCCCGCCTATTGGCTATCTAAGCACATTTTAGCGGTCCATCGAGAAATGAATCTAAGCGTCGCCACCTGGCACTCCTATGGAATGTTCACCGATTTTTCGCCTAGGATTTTTTGAGTCCGCCTCCCAACAGAATGTTTGCAGCCGAAACCCACTAAGATCAACCTAAAATCTGGGTTCCTAGTTGTCAAGCTCACCTAATAGCATTCTAGCATTGGGTTTTGGACATCCTACTTTACGCAGAGATATCTAATCCGAAGTAGATCCATACCACACTTGGTTCAAAGAGAATGGGAAACGAGAGGGATGTGCCACTCAACCTCTCTACCCATAGGGCATAGTCCCATTCTGGTCCCCTAAAATGGCATGAACCGGGTTCTAATCTAACAATTTCTAAAGTCAACCTAGCGATAAATCCTTGTGAGAAGCCTCCCAGTTCTCTGGGACCACCCTGCCGTAGGATAGACCTATCAAGGATTCCATCCACCCACTTCCCTCAATGGGCGTTCTTTAGTTACCTAATTAGGTCCTATCACATTTATGTAGGACATTTAAAAATAGCTTCCTTAATTAAGCCTTTTAAGAATAGGGTTCGTCTGCACAACTTATGGCACTAACACAAAAACAGTTCAAACAAATTCTTTGGAAGTAAACTTTACATCTTAATTGAAATACAAGTCTTGTCCAAAAGGGACGCATTCCGTGATCCATGAGGATGCGTCTTATTTCCTTCAAGTATCCGCCCTTGCACTAGTAGCAAGTCCTCGAGATTCTATCCCGATTCACGTAGATTGTTTGAGTGGAATCCGGAGGCAACGAATTTACAGCCAGAGCCCCCCCTGGCATCCAAACGTCCTCCTACATTCAAACTAACCTATGGAGAGATCTCTCGTGGCAGTTTCGGTCCACGTTCCCCTCATGGTTTTTTGGAACCCCCTTGGCTAGGGTCGGTGGTTAGCTGGGGGTAGCTTGGCCCACCCTCCTTGAATTCAACCTAATTTATTATTCAATTTTCCGTTGTGAGCTTGGGTCATTCATTCCTTTCACAGACATTGAACCTAGATTTACAAGTACAAACAAACAATGAAGGCGACTACTCTCCAAACATCTGCTTGAAAGGTGAGAAGGATCGAAGCTTGCACTCGAGAGCTATGGCGGAAGAGCAAGAGCAAGAAAGAGAGAGATAAGAAATGGGAACTCCAACAGTCACAATGTGTGACCAGGCCCTCCTTTATTCAAACTGTCACTAAAGGAATAAAGAATAAAGTGACGATGACGGGTGCCCGCCACCTGCAGTGTGCAGTGGCGGTGACTGTCAATGTAGTAATACACTGGCGGCTAGGCGGAGACGCCTTTACCCCCAACAACCTCCCACTTAAAGGCAAATCTGCCCTAGTGAGGAGTGAAAAGAAAAAGAAAAAACAAAGACAGTACAACATGTACAACAGGATGAGGAAAGACATCATCTCATCCCACGCCCATCAACCTCCTGAGGAAGGCAAAGCTCTCTGTAGAGAGGCTTTTCATGAGCAGATCTGCAGGATTCTAGTCAGTCGAGATCTTGACAAGATCAACAGACTTGTCCTCAATGACCCCACATATGAAGTGATACCTGATCTCAATGTGTTTCATCTTCGCATGGAAGACTGGATTCTTGGCTAACTGAATAACACTCATAGAATCTGAATGCAGTATAGGGGTAGCATCAATACCAAGGTCAGCAACCAAAGGACCCAACCAAATGGCCTCCTTGCAAGCCTCAGTGGCTGCAACATACTCGGCCTCTGTAGTAGAAAGGGTCGTGCATTTCTGCACCCTGGATATCCAAGAAACAACACCTCCATCATAGGTGAATACATAGCCGAAAGTGCATTTCCTACTATTTGCATATCCTACATAATCAGAGTCAGTGTACCCCACAACTCTTATATCCTGGCTACCATAGCATATGCACATATCTGCAATGCCCTTCAGGTACCTCATGATACCCTTCATAGCATCCCAATGCTTCTTGCCAGGTGTAGCTATATAGTGTGCCACAACATCAACTGTAAAGGCAATATCTGGATGAGTGGCGATCATGGCATACATAAGACTATCCACTACGAATGAATAGGGAATCTTGGCCATCTCGGCCCTCTGCTCATCTATCTGCAGACAATCAGCCTGTGATACCTTCACATAACAAGGAAATGGAGAGCCAATAGGCTTTACATCCTGCATGCGAAAGCGCTCAAGGACTTTATGAATGTACTCCCTCTATGACAAGTAGAGGAGTCCTTGATGCATGTCGCATCTAATACACATACCAAGTATGTGAGAGGCCTGTCCTAGATCTTTCATCTCAAAGTTCTTTTTGAGCTGAACCTTAAGATCATCTAGCTCATCATGAGCTTTCCTTGCTATCAGCATATCATCCACATAGAGTACCAAAACCAATAAAGAACCATCACGGGCTTTCTTCGTGTAAAGACACGGATCCATAGCACTCCTACTATAGCCCTGTGATTGCATAAAGGCATCAAACTTATGATACCACTCCCAAGGTATCTGCTTCAAGCCATAAAGACTTTTCTTCAATTTGCACACTAGGTGCTCCCTGCTAGGTTCTGCAAAGCCCTTAGGCTGCTCCATATGAATCTCACCATGCAAGTCCCCATGTAAGAAAGTCGTCTTGACATCCATCTTGCATAAATCCAAGTCAAGCTGAGCAACCAAAGCCAAGACTAAGCGCAAGGTGGTCATCTTAACCACAGGAGAAAAGACCTCATCAAAGTCCACACCGTGCTCCTGCTTAAAACCCTTTGCTACTAGTCTAGCCTTGTATGCCGGCTTGGGGTATCCAGGCATGGCAAAGCTTTCTTGCCCTCAGTCACCCCTGCCCATAGCCTCATCATAGGTGAAAGGCTCTCCTGCATCCGTAACCAATACATAATGCATCGAGGGCTGAAATCTACTAAGTGGACGTTTGTCTCTAGTAGACCACAGCATGCTCTGCTGCCTGTCCAACACCCTGACCATGAGCATCTGTTGCAACTATAGGCTGTCCAACTGGCTGTGTGGGAGCTCTCGACTCCTTCTGAAATATGACCCTACGGATCTCAACAACTCTCTCAGGCTGTCGATGCATCTTGTCTTCATGGAAGATTACATCATGATTGCGGATTACTTTTCGTGCCTATGGATCCCATAGACGGTAACCCATCTCGCGTGCATCCCCATAACCAAGGAAAATACATTTGACACTTTTAGGATCCAGCTTACTTCTCTTATCCCTAGGCACATGGCAAAATGCCTCACATCCAAAGACATAGAGATGTGCATAAGAGGGAGGTTTTTTAGTCCATACTTCCTCTGCAACCTGGAAATCCAAACCACTAGAAGGTGATCTATTTATGATATGCACAATTGTACTAATTGCCTCAGCCCAAAAGCTCTGTGGTAGGCCAGCATGGCTCAGCATACTGCGTACACGCTACTGGATGGTTCTATTCATCCGGTCAGTCAAACCATTCTGGGGGGGGTGTAGGGGGCAGTCAACTGATGCTTAATACCCCTCTCATCACATAACTGCTCAAAAGCACATGAGACATACTCACCCCCATTATCTGTCCTTAGGCATTTTAGCCTATACCCAAATTGGTTCTCAACCAATGCAAGGCATCTCTGAAACATAGCCAAGACATTGGATTTCAGCTTAATGGGATAAGCCCAAACTTTCCATGAAAAATCATCTATGAAAGTAAAAAAATACTTTACACCACCCATAGACTGACAAGGCATGGGCCCACATACATCTAAATGTACCAATGCCAAGGGCTCACTCATGCGGTTGCAGCATCATGTAGATCTCCCACGGTTTTTAATAGAATCAACCATATTCTTCAACATCTTCACAAAATCCATCAATAGAACAAAGAAAGCAAAGAAGTACACCATCTTTGAATGGAAAAACATCACATAGTATTCATCTTCAATATCTTCATAGTCTTCTCTCTCAATCTCTCATATACAATCACTCTGGTTGAGTAGAATTGGCTATCTCTGACTCTCTCTCTCTCACTCTATCAATAATACATCATATCCTCACTACAATCTCTCAAAAATTACTCTCAATAATCACTCTTAGGTCGTGGATACCCCTCCCAAGAGGTATGTCTGATATGAAGAGTCACCAGAGCCACTACAGTGTCCTTTCATAGCTCACTACTGTCACTTCACTCTAGTCTTCTCTTGAGTCTTCAGCAGCTCCTTCTTCCACTTCTTTCAGCTCTTTTGCACTTGTATTCACCTCTTTCCAAGGCTAGAAAACTTTCCCCAAAGTCACACATACATTCCACAGAACACTTACAGAAGCATACAAAACAGTCTACAGAATAGTACCAGAACGGCTACAGTACAGAACAGAACAGAGACAAAATAGAAGCAGAAGCTCTACAGAAGACCTACAGAAGGTTACAGAAGGTCATCAAAACTTCATAACTCACTCTCAAACCATTCCAAACTCTCACAAAACATTCAATAAACTTTCACAATATCTCATTCTTCATCAATCAATACTTCATCCCTCCTTACAGAAGACAATCAGAACAAAACAGACCAAAACAGAGCAAAACAGAAGGTATACAGAACCAATCAGAACCTATCAGAACATCACAGAACCATCAACAAACATCATGAACTTCCAAAACACAATCAATATCATCCAAAACACTCTCAATCCACTTCCAAATCAATCAATCATCCCATAAAATCAACCATTCAGCTCTCCAAAAACAACAAAAATCAGCCAAAAAACAAGTCATTTCAACACTCAACATATCCCCACACTTAATAAGGAAGCGTCCTCGCGACCCAGGAAAAAGGGAATACAAGTTCAAGGAAAAGCTCAACTTTGATCTTCAATATCTTTTCAAAAAAAAATCCATCCACCACGACCCCAACTTATAACCTGTTTCTGATATAAAAATACAAAGAAAGGAAAACCCTTTATACATTAACACCTCTTATCAAACTAAAAATCACCACAAATTTGTAAAGGATATAAGAGTTTGCTTCTTCGTCATCTGCATCTGCTTCAACTCTCCAACCACGACCCCATCTCTACAAATCTCCAAAACATAGCTCGTACACGAAATCCAATAGGAAACCACCACGTTCGTTTGACATAAATGAACTCAGAACACAAACACTAATACACAACACAACCATCTGAATGACTTCTTCAAAAAAGAGAGTTGTTCATTAGAAAGATTCCACCATACATTGGAAAGGTATCAATGAAGATGATCCCTCTTAAAAGATTGATGTTGTCGGAATCGATCCATAGATAAGGATTCATCTACAAAGTTTTTAGGAGGATTTTGAAAAAATTGGAGACAGTACATCCTTTCCAACAGGACAAGGTATCTGCTAGGCAAACAAAGGGCATGAAAATACAGTATGTCCAGCTGTTGGGAATCAATGCTAATATTGACATTCATGCACAACTTTGGAATAGGCTTTGAATCAGTATGAGAATGCCTATGCATATACGCTAGGTACCAAGCAAAGTGAGTAGTTAATCTCACTTAGGGATCTGCAGACTGTGAATATTGCTGGGCAAAATGAACATAGTTCTGATAAGCTTGACTGGAAGCTGTCCATTCTCCTGGAATTACTGGCCAATTAATCTGCGGTCCTGTAAGGCAATCATCCGAACTCCATCCCCTTCTTCTGGAAATCTGATTATCAAAACCGTCACAGTCACTAACCAACTGAGGTGGTTGAGATATGGAAGTGTTAGGAGAGGGTAATGGAATAAGGGAAAGTGGATGAAGGGAAGGATAGGAAAAATCATAAAAGGAAGAAAAGGTTAAAGAAGGAGTGGCAGAAATTTGTAAGGAATTACTAAGGAACGGTGTTAACTGATAAATAGGAAATGTGGAGGGTACATTTATGAGGGGTGAATGACAGGGTGGAGAAGGGGAAAATACCCTATCCTCAATAAAGGAACAGTAAGTGAAAATAGGAATTTGAGGGAAAGATGAAGGTTGGAAAAGAAGTGGTAAAATTATTGTGGAATTAGATTGACAAAGGGAAATATATATAGCATAGCGGTGAGCCAATTGTTGGTAATAGAGGAGGGTAGGAACAGAAGGTCCTAAGAGAGATCGTCTATGATAGGCATCAAAGAAGGTAGCATCAAATGGATTATGTTTGAAAAGATAGGTTAAGAGATCCATCCTCAGTTGGTTAGTACTCTGGGCAAAGGTAGGAGCTGTGTTTTGTCTTTGATTTAGGACCACTGAATCAATCATGGGATGCCACGAATTATCCTGACAATCAGCTACTTGGAGGAATAACTCTGGAACATATCAGCTATGCGCAACTCCAAATGATTGACATATAAAACAGCCTGTAAGACTACATCCCCCACATACCATGCCATATCTACCTCATCTGGAATTAACAAATCTCCTCGGAGATACATGTATGACATCAACATGGTATCTGGCGTGACAGAATCTTCAAAGACCATTATGACTACCTCTGTCAACAACTCAGCAGACCAAGCCCCACTCCAGCCATCCTTTGGAAAAGGTAAATCCATCATGGAAAGCTTCATATAGAAGACCAACTTCTGTAAGTGGTAGTGGACAAAGAAAGAATGGTTAGGTAAGACATATTCCTGAAACTGCTCAAAGGTAGACCATAACAAGTCCATTCGGGACTGCAATCTTTCCACTTTATCTTGGAATAGAGGGCACAAAGTAGCCTGTCTCTGTAGGGCAGCCAAGTCCTGCTGGGAAAGAGAAGGAATCAATGGAACAGGAGGGCTTGGAGGAACAGAGCGGGACTTTGCAAGTTGATCTTGCAACTGCTGGATTTGGGAGGCTTGGTTGGCCACTGTGTCATTAGCCATCTGTAAAGCTGAAAGCTTGTCATCTAAGAGAACTTGGAATTCTTTCGCTTCGCTGGACATCCTCTCCTTCTCTGCTGAAAGACTAGTAACCTGTGACTGAGCCTCGAATAACTGGGTCTTCAATGAAGAAATCTCATCGCTTTGGATGGCAACCAGTTGGGTTTGCTGTTCCATTTGCTTAAATAGATCTGCTAGGGTATCCTTAGCAGAAGCTAACTCAGATGTTGCCTTATGCAACTGGTCTTTGGACTGCATGAGCTCTTCATAGAAAGATGCGTACAGCTGTTGAACACAGGCTGTCACTGACAACTCAATGGAACTTTGAATATCCTTGCTGAGGAAAGGAATGGCATCTCCTGAAACAAGACTGTTCAGGGAAGGAACTGAGATCTCCAAGGATCCTTCTCGATGTGCTCTGAACAGGTTATTGCAAGTGAGATACCCAGGGAGTTTACTGCCAGAAGTAGCAGGGATAGGCACTGAGGGAAGTACAGCAGGAGCTTTATCCGCTACCCGCTTCAAGCGTTTGCGCTGTATGACCAGGGGAGGCGGAGAATCATCATCCTCAATGTCAATGGGTGCTGACTCGTCTGAAGGTGGAGGAGGAGGTACTGGATCTGATGGAGGAGGTGGAGGCACAGTCTTCTGTAAACCTGAATAGGTCAAGAAGGCAGACAAATATGATCCATAGGTAACATTGGTAACATTACCCCTCGTGACTTTAACAAAATGTTGATCCATTTTAGTAAGGAGGTAAGTGCTCCAATCAATAGCAACTCCTTTCAGCACCATCCTGGAAGCTGTGAAAAGCTCTTTGGACAAATAGTGGGATGGCGTTTTGGCAGGCATGAACCTGTCTTGAAGGATCTGACACATCGTCTTCCATACGGGATCAGTGATCATAGAAAAAGAAACTCCTGAAGAGTTTATCACTTTCTTAACATCAAGAACTTCCCTTGTCTGCTTCTGCAACAGCTTCAGAATCTCTTCATTAGAGAAGAGCTGACGAGTGGTCACAAAAGGTTCTCCTTTGAAGGGTAAAGATAGAGCCTTCCCTAAGCCGCGAGATGTCAAAGTCATAGACATTCCTTGGACTACGCCTGTCTTCTTGCTGTAAGAGGCCAGGAACTCATCACATAAGGACGGATCCTCTGGAAGCAATGGAAAAGGAGTGGCCACAAAAGCAACAAGTCCTGCCTTCGTGAGGGGCTCAAAAGTAAGTAGGGACGAGTAATCCCTACTAACTAGTGGGACGTACTGGATAGGGGGAGGAGCATGAGAAGGCGCCATTCAGATGGTTACACACACACCACAAACACAGACAATCAAGGAGAATGCCTGCAAAGCAACAGACAAAAACCAAGGATAAGAGAATAACCAAATAAGACGTGACACAACCAACTAACCCCAAGCAAACCACATCCTAGAAAAAATTTGACATGACCTTGAGACAAATGCGACCGAAAGCTTCATGCGATGCATCAGACAAACACCCTGAACCCCGTATCAGGCAAAAAAAAAAAAAAAAACTGCATACCGTACCCGTAACCGTAACTAAGACAGGAAACCAAAACAAGACCACATCCGACACATATCAAAACTATATCTGTGATAAACCAAGACTGGACCATGGAAAAGAACTCTAATGACGGCGCATACCCATCCCACGAAACGCTTCATTAAAAAGGGGAATTAAGTGCAGTGAGGGGGGAATTAATGTAATGAAGGGTGGATTTTAATCAATTATTAAAAATGGGTGAATTTTTATTAGGTGATAAACCTTAATAAGAAAACGGCGGTTCCTTATTATAAATTAAATTACCAATTATTAGGTTAAAACGGTGCAGTTATTCGATTCCCGGACTTCGATTCTCGACTGGGTCTCTAAATGCAATTCATTGATTACAAATTAAGGTGATGTGGAGCGCTTTTTTGCCAGCGCGTGCTCATGTGACGGCTGGTTTATTTTAATAAAAAAAATTTATAGTGCATCTGTAGCGCACGTAGCGCGTGCTAAGTGAACGGCTGGTTTATTTTAATTAAAAAAGTATGTGTGTTTTAGCGCGAATGCGCGTGCCATGGTGGTAGTTAGGTTTGATTTCGGTTAAATATTGGTTTGTTTGGTTGTGTGTTTGTTTCTGGTTGTTTTGTTTTTCTTTAGTTTTATATTAATCGTGGGTTTTGGGAGAGCTTGTGTGTATATTTTATTTTGTTGTATGTTTTTTTTTAACAAATAAAAGGGAAATACCTGGTAGTGGGTGTATGAAAATGCAAAGAATGCGCTTCTTTGCTATCCAAAAATATCTGGATTTTTTCTTGAGACGGTTAGTTGGTGTGTTGAAGGAAAAAGGTTTGACTGATTATTGTATTGTATTTTTAAGGAATTTAGGGGGGAAATTAAATATTATGATAGCTAAGAAAAAGATACCAAAAATAAATAAAAATGTGAAGGGATGTGTTAGGAATTTTTCAGAAATTAATTTGAAATTTTTTAGCATTTTAAATGAATTTTTAGCATATTTTTGGGTATTTGGAAAGATTTTGGAATTTTAAAATAGGCCAAAAATATTTTTGTTGAAATTTATAGGTTGAGAAAAAGAGGGCCATGGATTGCAAAAATAAAAGGAAAGGTTTCTAGATTTTTTGTAATTTTGTAGAATATAAAGTGGTTTTTTAATGATTTATTTATATTTTTCAATGTTTTTGTGTGTTTTTTAGTTGTTATTTAAATGGAAAAAAAAAGAGTTACGGGTGTGGTAATGAAAAATGTGGGAAAAATACCCAGCAACAGGCTGCGTGGCAGCTGCGTGGTCAGCAACCGATGATCAAAATCTCGCACTCGCGCACGAACAAACGCACGATCAACCACAAGCGCGTACACACCCGCACGCGTGTCGACAGCTCAAGGGTGGTTGCAGGTGGGACTGGGGTTGATGGAGGGGGTTGCGGTGGTGGGGTTTCGGCGAGGGAATAGGGGTTATGGAGGGGGTACGGTGGTTTTGCAGTTCTGCGGTGCTGCAAGGTAGGACAGGGGACTTACAGGGGGGTAGGTTGGTTTTGTGTGGGTAAGCTGCGGGTGTGCGGGATGGGGGGCTTATGGAGGGGTGGGTTTAGGAATGGGGGTGGGGTTATGATGGGTGGGAAGGGGGGTTAGTGGGAAGGGGTGTGGTAGGGTATGGGTTTGCTAGGGGAAAAGAAGGGCATGTAGAGAGGTGGAATGGGTAGGTATGATGGGGGGCTTGGGTGGGGAAATGGGGGTGGGAGAGTTGGTGTGTGTATTTGGGGGGAAGGGGGGCTAGTGGGGGGGTGTAGAAGAGGCTGGTGGGGGATGTCGGGTAGGAAGGGGGACTAGTGGGGGGGGTTTGAAGTAGGGGAAAAAAGGCGGGAAGGCGGCAGGAGGGGACGTGGCCTGGGCGTGGCAGGAGGCGCGGGCGGCGGGCGCGGGCCACAGGGCGAGGAGGCGCGACGGCGGCGGGCGCTGTCGAGGGCGAGGTGGCAAGAGAGGAGGGGAGAAAGAGGAGGAGGAGGGGAAAGGAGGGGAAGATGAGAGGGAGAGGAGCAGAGAAGGAGGAGGGGAGCGTGAAGGAAATGGAGGAGAAGGAGGAGAAGAGGATGGAAGAGGAGGACACGCAGAGGGAGGGAATGGAGGAGGAGGGGAGGGGGGTACGCAGGGAGAAGAGGGAGAAGAAGGAAAAGGAAGATGGGGAGGGAGAGGAGGGAGATGGAGGTGAAGAAGGAGGAGAAGAGATGGAGGGAGGGAAAGAACGCAGAGGGAGAGGATGACGGTTGGGGGACGGGGAGAGAGAAAGGAGGGTAGGGGGGAGATAGGGGAGGGTGGACATGGGGAGAGGATGGGCAGGGACAAGGGGGGTAGACAGGGTGGGCGGGCAGGGGTAGGGGAGGGGGGACATGGTCAAGGGGTTGGGTAGTGTCAAGAGGGGGCGTATCCCCGTCCCGCGCACGGGCGCGGGGCGGGGTTAAAAAAATTTGCCGTGACGGGATCGAAATGGCACCGGGATGATGGTACGGGTCATCCGGACACGACCGGGGCGCGTGGAGATGCGTAAAATCGAAAAAGGGCGCGTTCACGCGCAAAACGGGTGCGTGAATACACGTAAAAAGAAAGAAAAATTAATAACTCCCAATCCGGACATCAAAACGAAATAGCGTAAAAACAAAAAGTGGGCAGGACGATAGGGGGAAAACAAGAAAAATATATGACGGAGGTTCCGGGAGGGGTAAAGGGCGGTCACGTGCAAAAAAACACAAAAAACGAACCAAAAACGCAATTTAAAAATTAATATCAAAAGATCCGTGCATCGGAATGAGGTGCAGAAAAAAGGAAAACTGTGCAGAAAGATGTGTCCGACAATCCTATCACCTCAAAACATAATTCCGACTGAGATAAGACGCGTTCACATAGGAAAAACCCAAAAAACAAACCCGAAAATGGAATCGGAAATTAATATCGGACAACCCATTCACCGAAATGACATGCAGTAAGAAGGAAAAATGTCCACAGGAAGGGGTGGCACAGGGTTATCATGTTAAACCGCAGTTCCGGAGGAAGTAAGAGGGGTTCACATGTGAAAAACTCCAAAAATACTCCCGAAAACTCATTTAAAATTTAATAAGTAAAAATCCAGAAGTCGAAAAAGGGTGGAGGAAAAAGGAAAAAGGTCAGGGAAGGCACAGGGGACACGGCTGTCAAATCAAATTGGAATTCCGATACAAATAGGGCAGGTTCACATGGAAAAATAGCAAAAATACACACGAAAAAGTCGTGAAAACCCGGAAAATTAATAACGGACAAACCGTGTATCGGAATGATGCGGAATAAAAAGGAAAAATGTCAGGGGAAAAGTGGTGGTCAGGGCTAGGATGTCAGATCACGGTTCCAAAGCAAGAAAAATACATTCACATGAAAAACCGTCTAAACTGCGTAAAATACTTCAAAAATTAATAACTCAAAAACCGTGCACCGGAACAAAGGTAGGTAAAAAGGAAAAATGATCAGTTCAAAGAGAGGAACAGGGCTATAAGGTTGGATGGGGACTTTGGTGAACGTAGGGTGCATTCACGTGGTAGGACCTCAAAATCAGGGAATGAAGGAAAACTGCAAGGAAACAGCCCCAAGGGTGGGTGGAACATAACCGGAAGGGTGGAAAGGGATCACATTAGGGTAAAAGCAAGTCATGGTATACATGCATGAGCAGGGTAAGGCATATGCAGAGGAGTATGCAATATAGACGCGCAGGGACGCGTCCCCACACTTAAGACCTTAACGGATAGGGTTAACCAAGCAACAGGGACCTAGGACCATGCCACAGATCATCCACTAACTTCCCCACACTTAAAACATGACCGGCACGAAGAAACCAAAGTGTAGGGTTAGAAAAACTTGGCCCGTTTCGTCAAGAATCAAGGTTGAGTATCGATGGCACGTCCAGTGTGGTTGTCGGCGCTGGAGGAACCAAGGCAGCTTCTCGGCACACGTCCGTCATGGCAGGGACCATGCGGCAGCACCCAGGGAGGTAGCTGATGGAAGGAATCGCAGGAAATTCGTCGATAATGAGGGATACTACACTCAACTCACAATCACTCAATTGGAATGAAAGAACAGTCACTCGCCCCATGACTAATATCACTCGCGGAAGAATGATTAAAACCCATATCTCATACCCGGTTGAGGAATCAACAAGGGGGAAATGGTGCGAAGGGAGTATGCCAGGGTACACAGTTGATGGTGCATTAGTGCGTCTAACCCGTCTGGCATAAGTGCAAGGAGAAAGGCAAGGGAGCCTTACAGTGCAGTGTACAGAACAAGGTGATGTGTCTTGTGATGACGGTAAAGACCCATCCCGTGGGTACACAGGGAAACGGGAACATACCTGACTCCAAGTGTCGTAACGTCCCTCAATCTCACCTCTCGGTAATTGATTGAAGAAACTCCAGTCACACTCATCCCATCCTCTGTCTCACGCTCTGTGGATAGATACAGGAGGGCAGCCTTTTCCTGAAACCCATTGATGTAATCCTCACAGTCGCTTGTGCAAAGGGTGTATGCCTTGTGCGCAGTTGATGGTGCAACAGTGCATCCCGCCCTGTGCCGGCATACCGTGCAAGAAGGAAGGCAAGGGAGCCTTATGGTGCAGTGCACAGAAACAAATTGTGCTTTGTGCTTTGAGAGGCCCATCCCGTGCGTGCAACACTTCATTCATACTACTCACCTCTCATTTGATTTGAAAGGGAAAAGACTGGTCTCTCGACCCACCCTCTGTCTCACTCTTTGTTGATAGTTATAAGAGGGCAACCGTACTCACTTCCCCATCCGGTTAGGATGAAAGCTCACAGCACTCTATTGTTTGTCGATGAAGATCGCGTCATCAGTTGTTGAAGAGGCGTACCCAGGGAGGTAGCCATCAAATCGAAGGTTGTATTGGACAGGAACATAGCGTCTGCTAGAGGACAGGTAATCACTTTGCAAAAAGACCCAGGACACAGCGTACCAAGGGAGGCAGCTTCGGAATTGGATCCGAGGGATATCAATCAATGAATCCACTTTCTGGACTGCTGGGTGTTACCACCTTTTCCACAGCCAGCTTCTCGCCCAAGGGTGTTTATCACCTTTTCTTAGAACGAGGCCTGCTATGACAGGGAATTGCTTCCTTTTCTCTCATAACAGATTTGTTTATTTGTTTTTTTTTTCTTTCTTCTTTGGTTTTTTTTTCTTTTTTCTTATTTTCCCTTATTCCCGAGGGTGTTTCCACCTTTTCTCGAAGAAGAGGTCAGCATGACAGGGACCTAAGTCCTTTTCTCCCATGACCGATATGTTTTTTTTTTCTTTTCAATATTGAGCAAGGGAATGGTAGAAAAACCATGTGTCAAAACCAACCTCGCCACTGTCGCTGGTGGAAAATAGAGGATAAGAGATCAAGGCTGGAAGGGGGTTTTGAGGGGACAGAGGGTTGCGCCCTCTTCATCAGAAATGATTAAAGAACGGCTATCAGAAGTAGCATCATAACAAGTACAATGCCGCGCCAACGAGGGAAAGGATCAAGTGTCCGTAATTGTCAAGATCCCCAAGGAGAGAAGTACTTCTTCAGGCGATATCCATTGATCAGAAAGGGATCATCAGAGGCATCAACGGTCTGTACTTGGACAGAACCATTAGGGTTGACGGCAAGTACCTTATAGGGGCCCATCCACCGCTGTTGAAGCTTGCCAGGAAACTTGCCAAAGCGTGAATCATAGGCTAGGACCAAATCACCTTCTTTGAACTCCTTGTGCTTGATGAAACTGTCATGGTAAGCCTTACGTCGAGCTTGCGTGGCTTCCATGCACTGTAGAGCCATCCTGCGAATTTCGTCCAAACATTCCAAGTGCAGAAGACGGCGTTGCAGTGAATCATCGTCCCCCAAACGCTCTTTGATAGCCACTCTCAAAGAGGGTAGTTCCAGTTCAACAGGAAAAACAGCTTCTGTACCATACACCAACTGGAAAGGTGTCTGTCCCTTTGCTGCTTTATGGGAGGTTCTGTACGCCCAGAGGGTCTCTGTAAGTCGATCGTCCCAATCACGATGATGTGCGGCAATTGTTCTTGTCAGAATCGAGCAGAGGATGCGATTGGTGACTTCGACTTGGCCGTTGGCTCTGGGGTAATAAGGAGTGGACTTGCGATGGCGGATCTTATACAACTCTGTCAACTCTTCCATGACTTTGTTGAGGAAATGAGTGCCTCTATCACTTACCAGCTCTAAGGGACTACCAAAACGGGTGATGATATTCTCGTACATGAACAGGGCCACTCTGTTACCATCGTCCCGCTTTAGGGCTTTAGCTTCACACCACTTTGTGACATAATCCGTACATACGAGGATGTATCGATTCTGTTTCCTTCTGGTAGGAGGATCGATTGGACCTACGAAGTCAATGCCCCACTTCTCAAACGGCTTCAATGGAAGGATAGGTTGCAATGGCATAGCACTTGTCTTCGTGGGTTTCCCCATTCTTTGACAAGCATCACATCTTTTATAGTAATCATAGGAATCTTTGTGGATGGTAGGCCACCAATAACCTGCTAGCAGAGCCTTCCTGGCTGTAGCTTCTCCTGCAAAGTGACCTCCACATGGCTCGTCGTGGCAAGCCTTCAGAACAATCCCAATCTCATCCCCTGCAACACATCTTCTGAGCACTTCATCTTTGCCTTTCTTGTACAGTGCACCGCCGAGCAGGGTGTAGGGGGCTGATTCTAGCATGAGCTTCTTCCTTTCCCGACTAGAAATACCAGGAGGGTACTGTTGGGTTGCTAACAGATTGGCAATGTCTGCATACCAGGGAGTGACAGTTTCTACCAAGAATAGGGAAGCATCAGGGAGGTCTGGATCATCTTGCTCCTCGTCTGCAGTTTGTGGGATACGCGACAGATGATCAGCCAAAACATGGGAACGACCAGGCTTAGTAATCACCTCAAAGTCGAACTCCTGGAATAAAAGGAGCCATCTCATCAATCGTCCTTTCACATCTGCTTTGTTCATCAAGAAGGACAGGGCCTCATGATCCACATAAAATTTAAAGTGGGTAGATAGGAGGTAATGGCGAAACTTCTCCAAGGCAAACACCATTGCCAAGCACTCCAGCTCGGTCACTGTATAGTTCCATTCCCTATCAGTGACTTTTCGGCTTGCATAATAGATCGGTTGATCCAACTTCGAGGAGCCCTTCTGGCAGAGGACAGCACCTAAGCCTTCAATTGATGCATCAGTGTGTACATGGAACTCTTTCGTCCAATCAGGAGGTTGCAGAATGGGTGCCTCTATCAGACATTGCTTCAGAGTGTGGAAGGCTTTGTCACATTCTTCCGTCCAAGTAAACTCTACATCTTTCCTCAAAAGCTTGTGCAAGGAAGCTGCCTTTGTTGCAAAATGGGCTATGAACCTTCTGTAGTAACCCACATGGCCTAGGAATCCCCTCAACTGTTTGAGGTTGGTGGGTGCTGTCAGAGCTGCAATCTTTTCGATCTTTGCAGGGTCTGTTGATATCCCTTGTGCTGAGACAATGTGGCCCAACAGAACTCCAGAAGAAACCCCAAAGATGCATTTGTCGGGGTTGAGGGAAATCCCATACTCCCGGCATCGGTCAAAGCATTGTTCCAGGTGTTCCCAATGTTCACGGATCAAACTATAGACACAGAAGTCATCCAAATATACCTCAATAAAGTCGTGCAGATGATTTTGAAATGCAGCCATCATGACTCGTTGGAAAGTAGCAGGGGCATTGCAGAGCCCAAATGGCATCACTCGATAAGCGTAGGTCCCCCATTCTGTGGTGAAGGTTGTTTTGGATTGGTCTTCTTCTGCGATTTGGACTTGGTTGTATCCGCTGAATCCATCCAAAAGAGAATAAAGTTCATGTCCTGCCACTGTGTCCAACAGTTGGTCTGTGAAAGGGATAGGAAAATGATCCTTCTTCGTCTTGGAATTAAGCTTTCGGAAATCCACACATATTCGCAATTTGCCATTCTTCTTGGGTACAACCACGATGGGTGAAACCCATTCACTATTTGCCACTGGATAGATGAACTCGACTTCTAGAATCTTGAGCAGCTCCGCTTTCACCAATGTGGAATAATTCGAATTCATTCGCCTCTGTCGTTGCTGTATTGGCTTGGCATCAGGCTCCAAGTCAATATGATGTTGACATATTGTGGGATCAATCCCCTTTAGGTCTTTGTAAGACCATGCAAACACGTCCAAATTCTCTTTCAACAAGTTGTACAAGGTTGACAACTCCTCTTCTAGGAGACTGCTACCCACCTTCAAGTGGCGTTCAGTGCCTTCTGAATCCACAAAGGTTAACTGCCTTTCACCTTCTACTTCACGAATGAAGATCCCGCGGACTGCTTCTGGGTAGAGATCCGACTCCTTCAAGGGAGTGGTGTCCTCTTCTGATGTCCCACTAGAACCCACTTCTTCTTTTGGTGGAGACATAGGTTGCTCCTTAAGACGTTGGAATGGGATTAGAGCTGTTTCGGGTTTGGTTTCAAAATTAATTACCTCTTGGCTTGAAGACTCATCTTCTGATGATGACACATCCAGGAACGTCACATAACAGGGACCCTCTGATTTCTGTTGGGTTTGTCGGACTGGTGCTTGTTGGCACGGTGCATCATCATCATCTTTCTTTGGCAAAAATGGGTTAGGATGGCATGAGCCACTGCTAAAAGACGGCTTGTTCTTCTTAATCCATTTCTTATAAAGGTTTTGCATATGAGAAGATCCATTTACCAGACCAAATGGTACCATCATCATTCTGTCCCATAGCATGAGCTCATCGGCTTCTGATACTTCTGGAACTTCTTCCTCAAATGTATCCTCTTCAGGTGGGATAGATTCTTCTGGCTCACTTTCATAATCTTCTTCGTCCATATCATATCCATCCTCTTCTATCTCTGTCTCTACTTCTACTTCTACTTCTACTTCTACTTCTGCTTCTGCTTCTGCTTCTGTCTCTGTAGGAGCTCTGTAACAGAAGAACAGATTCTCTGGTTCCTCTCTTGCCTCTGTCTCTGCTTCTGCTTCTGCTTCTGCTTCTGCTGTGACCATGTAACAGGGAGAGCAGTACATCCATGCTTCTATCTCACTGTCAGAAGTGATTTCCGAAGTCATTTCTGGTTCAGGCAGGAAGTATTCACCCATTGATAATGGCTTTGCATCTTTTGGAAGTCGACTTACAGTATCCACTGTTAAGGAATGTGCCACTGTTTTCTTGGGAAGGAACTGTTTGACAGCATCTTCGTCTGCTGATGTTCCATCCGTAACCTCATTAGGGGAGTCAGAAGATAATTCCAAGGAGGTGGATCCATGTCCTTTTTGAGAACCATACAGTTTTATCACCACTTTATTGGGTCCTCTGCCCAAGGTCAAGATTCCTTTGAACCAATCCGTCCTTGCTCTGGCTTCAAAAAGCCATGGTCTGCCCAGTAACAGAGGATAGGATGTACCATAAGAGTTTGGCTTCAACACCAGATAGGTTAGCCAATAATCTTTGCCAGCCACTGTAGTCTTCACATATGGGAGAATGCCCAAAGGCTTGATTCTACTCTGATCCGCCAGTCTGATGAGCCATTGGGTTGGTTGCACACCTTGTAGGCCTAGATCCTTCATTGTCACATCCGTCATAATGTTCACTGATGAACCACCATCAATCAGTGCATTTGCAATGAAGCAGCCTTCTATCCACACACCAGTCTCTGGAGTACCCGGATCTAGAAAAGCATTAGCCACATCCACTTCCTTTACAGGCTCTGGAGCCTTGTTGGACTTTGTCACTGTTGAGGGAGCAATCCTTAAACCACGTCTTTTTGTCAGTATACTTTTGAATCTTTTCCGGCAACTGGGAGACAACATCAATAATTGTCGAAATCTGAGGTTTGGTCTAAAGGTATCTAGATCTCTAACTAGATCGTATTCCTTAATAGGATCCACTGGCTTCTCTAATCGGTTAGGGAATGGGGCAACACCCATTTTCATTTTCCCTCTTTCTTCCATCAGAGGAATTACAGGAGCTTCTTCTGCCACTTGTGGCACTTCCTCCTCTTCTGTATCCTGGACCTCTGGTCCTGTCTCTGTAACTGTCTCTGTAACTCTCTGTGGCACTGTAGGGCTCTGTACGGCACTGTTAGGCTCTGTTCTGTTCTGTTCTTCTGGTGGAAGATTGAACTTCACTGTTCTGGCAGGGGGGTTATTTTCTTTCTGGATAGGTGGTTCCTTCTGCTTTGCACGCGTGATGGCAGCAACTTCCAATTCCACCAAATTAGAGGTAGGCTCTTGGGCCTTGGCTGGACTATCAGTAGCACTGTTTTTCACTGGGGCTGGGCTTGGACAGTCTTTTGCAGTGTGGCCTTCTCCTTTGCATCGACTGCATAAGGGCTTGTAATCCACTGACCTTCGAGGATTTGGACAATTTGGTGAAATGTGTCCCTTTTCTCCGCATCTGTAACATTCCACTTCTGATCTCTGATCAGCGCCAGACTGTCTTCCTCTGTAACTTTGAGAGGGAAATCTTCTGGGTCCGAAATTAGGACCAAACTCTCTAGGCTTGGGTCCAATATCTTGTGTTGTCATTTTGGATTCCAGCAAGTTGAATCTTGCGTCTTCTTCCTTCCTTCTCCTATCATGCATCTCCTTCAGAGAGCAAATGTCCTCTGTATGATTCTTCCGCAAACAGTAGGAACAGAAGGCTCCAGGGATGGTTGGTTTTCGTGTACATTCAGTGGCTAAATGGCCTGCTTGATGACACTTACCACACCAAGTATTTGACCGCATCACATCTCTTCCTGCTCTCGCAACATTGGATATGCTTGCGGTATTCACTTTCAACGTCTGTAGTTGTTCTGTAATCACATCCATCAACTCCTTTTTAATGTTTGCAACTGAGTTGGATAAATAATCCTTCAAGCTTTCTCCTCCGGACGTACTGGCAGGAGGGTTTTGAGGAGTCTCTGTAATCACTGCATAAACGGGTTGGGCTGGTACAGAGGGGTCTCTGTTCTGGTTCTGATTCAGTGCTCCTGTTTGAACTGTTGGCTGTTGGCTCCAGTTGGTAGGATTCCACTGTTGCTACTGATTTGTCATTGAGGAAATTGGTTGGGAGCATTGTTGTTGTTGTTGAGCCATCATTTGAGGCATGGATTGTGGCCACTGTGGATTTGGTGCACTGTACTGTGATGTTGGGGGTATCTGTTGGTAGGGATAGGGAACAGTCCCTGGAACTGCATTTGGTGGATACATCATTCCTAGCATCAGAGGAGGTAGGACTCCTCTTCCCGAATTCATCGCTAATCGAGCTTCCACTTCATCGTACAGTCTTGCTCCTTCTGTTGCAGCTTGCAGGGTGGCTGGTCTTTGTAGCTCCACAAACTTACGGACTTCTGGTTGTAATCCTCTGAGAAACACTCCCTTCTGAATGCCATCATCTAGATTATGGTTAGTCCATCTCTTCAGGATGGATTCCATTCATGAGACATAGGCTTCTACTCTTTCTCCAGAGGTTTGACTTAGGTTCATAAATTCCTCTCTCATCCGCTCTTCAAAACCTTCACGCCTGAATTTAGTGAGGAAGGCCAACTTCAGGTCGTCCCATGTGCCAAAAGTTCCTGCTGCTTGTCTCTCATACCACTGAAACGCCGCGCCCTTGAAAGTGGCGGGGAATATTGCTAACCAATGCTCAGGGGTTCTGGCATTGTTAGCCACACACGCTACCATAAACTCTGCTACATGAAGATCGGGGTCTTCATTGTACTCTCCCTTAAAAACTGGCAATGGGACTACATTTGCTGGCCTGTCATCAATATTTCCAAGACGGATCTGGCTTGGAAGTGGACCTCCAGCAGGAGGAGGAAGGGCTTGATGTGCCATTGGGACTTCTGTAAAGAGTTCCGCAAGGGCGTCAAAGGCGGCTTCTGCTGCTAGCTCGTTCTCAGCCTTGATTTTTTCTTTCTCTCTTCTCACGTACCTCTGGACTCGTTCTAACGCTTGCCTTTTTATTGCGTCATTCATCAGGGGGTTGACTCCACTATGTTGTTAGTGCTCCACAGAGGGTTAACAGAAGACTTCAGTCTCTGGAGGACTCTCTTGCCAACATTTCTTCTACTTCTTTCTTTTCAACGTCCTTGAATTCGGCTTTCATGCCACTGCACAGAGGAAGGTATTCGGTTCTGAAGGTGTCAAAATGCATACGTCTGAGCATTGTGGTGGTGCCATCATCATAGTAATGCCAACTTCTGATGGTTTCAACAGTGTATGTTGTGAAAAACACTCTGTCTACCAACTTCCAGTGGGTTGCTAATTGAACAAACAGAAGATTATCAGTACACCAAGCATCCCATGTATCTTGCTGTTGAGCATCCACGAACAAATTCCAACTCTTTTCCTTCTTGTCCCTGTGAACCTCTACAGACCAAGACTCCTGAAGCTTCTTCACAATCTCCCACTTGATGTTGTCTGGAAACTTCTCAATGAATGCCAAATCTTCCATGGATGGTCATCCTCTCTGTTTCTGCTCTTCAGTTTGTTCCCAAACAGTTTGCCACCAAGATGCAAGTTTCTGCTGCTTCAACAGGAAGAGGAAACTGTCCACTACATAGAGCATGCATCATGATGGTGATGTGTTTCCGCCATTGTGGGATGAACTTCTTGTGGAAAGTGGCTTTGATTATGAGAAATTCCAACTCTTCAGTGGAAGAAGGAACTTTACAAACATCCATTGAATTCTTCTCTTCTTGGCAATGCCATTTCCTTCATTTTCAGCCTCTTCCGATGCTTGTTGATGGCAAGATTCCCCGGCTGCGCACCAAAAACATGGAGCCCCGAGAGGAACACCAAGGAAAAGGGAATTCTCTTGCAAGAAAATCTATCTTGTAACATCAACAAGCTTGTTTATCATGTTTCATATGATCACCATGAAGAAAAGAACACCAGGCACAACAAATCTTCATGCAGCATCATGTAGATCTCCCACGGTTTTTAATAGAATCAACCATATTCTTCAACATCTTCACAAAATCCATCAATAGAACAAAGAAAGCAAAGAAGTACACCATCTTTGAATGGAAAAACATTACATAGTATTCATCTTCAATATCTTCATAGTCTTCTCTCTCAATCTCTCATATACAATCACTCTGGTTGAGTAGAATTGGCTATCTCTGACTCTCTCTCTCTCACTCTATCAATAATACATCATATCCTCACTAAAATCTCTCAAAAATTACTCTCAATAATCACTCTTAGGTCGTGGATACCCCTCCCAAGAGATATGTCTGATATGAAGAGTCACCAGAGCCACTACAGTGTCCTTTCATAGCCCACTACTGTCACTTCACTCTAGTCTTCTCTTGAGTCTTCAGCAGCTACTTCTTCCACTTCTTTCAGCTCTTTTGCACTTGTATTCACCTCTTTCCAAGGCTAGAAAACTTTCCCCAAAGTCACACATACATTCCACAGAACACTTACAGAAGCATACAGAACAGTCTACAGAACAGTACCAGAACGACTACAGTACAGAACAGAACAGAGACAAAACAGAAACAGAAGCTCTACAGAAGACCTGCAGAAGGTTACAGAAGGTCATCAAAACTTCATAACTCACTCTCAAACCATTCCAAACTCTCACAAAACATTCAATAAACTTTCACAATATCTCATTCTTCATCAATCAATACTTCATCCCTCCTTACAGAAGACAATCAGAACAAAACAGACCAAAACAGACCAAAACAGACCAAAACAGAAGGTATACAGAACCAATCAGAACCTATCAGAACATCACAGAACCATCAACAAACATCATGAACTTCCAAAACACAATCAATATCATCCAAAACACTCTCAATCCACTTCCAAATCAATCAATCATCCCATAAAATCAACCATTCAGCTCTCCAAAAACAACAAAAATCAGCCAAAAAACAAGTCATTTCAACACTCAACAAGAGGCATCCAAATTCTTATGATTAACCTCTTCCTAGAGAAGAGCACTCTCAACATCAGATAATTTCAAGGTAGCAGTAGAGGCACATAATGCAGTGCGAAATACATCCCATGACTCATTAAGAGTACCAAGCAAGAAAAGAAAGAGTGACATCCTCTGCAAAAGTGATGTCCTGCGAAGTCAAGTTCTTGAGTATAGCATGGAACCGGCTCAAGTGAGCAGACATAGTCACATTCTCCTTCATGCGCAGATCCATAAGCTGCTCCAACCAATACATCTAACTCGTTGGACTTTTCTTGTCATAGAGATTCTTGATTTTATCCCACAACTACCATGCACTTTGTTCTTCCTCAATTACATTGTAATGAACCTATTCTGTGAGAGATAATACAATAGTGGACTTTCATAACTCATCAAAAGCTCAAACCATTCCTCATCTGGCATAGTTGCAGGTGGCTGCCCGCTGAACCTCAATGGTTTGATCTGCGATTTCTGCACCAATACCTACCAAATCTAGCTCTTTCAATAAGAGTAATTTGTACCATCAAGCTTAGTGATGTTGAAAATAACATGATCAATGGACGAACTAGCCATAATGCACGCTAGAAGACTGTAGACAATTCAAAACTGCTTGTTGTTTACTGCAGAAAATGATTAAAAAATCACCAAAATGGAGAGAAAATGGCGAGAAAAGTGTAACCAAAGCTGCTGCCCACCAAATACTAGTGAAAGTACATCATTTTAGAATATTTCAGCATGAAAAATCCATGTCAATCCGGAGTTATATGCTTGTTGTAATAAATGATAGCAAGGTACTATGAGAGTCAATTTCTGACCAAATCACTATACCAAGTCAGTAAATGACAACCAAGACATGACCAGCCATAAACGGGCATAAATCAGCACCAAACAGTCATCAAGACCCTGAGCAAACACCCAAACATGTCACCAAAGCATCCGTCAGTGAGAATAGGCATACCCCCCTGGATAGTAGGGCAAAGTATACATAACACTGGCAAGATCTGACACCAATAGGTGTATGCTCACTAGAGTGCAAAGCCCAAGCTCATGTCAAAAGCAATTCCAAGATATCAATGCATGAACCATGCAACATGTAAGTGTAAGAGATCCCAAAGTCTCAAGTATCTGCAAAAATGCTCAAATAGCATAAACCTCCTGCTCAATGTCGGTCAAGCATACAAGATGCTCCCACTGGCTCAAAAGGCGAATAAATGAGCTCAACAACTCAAGCAAACCAAGTCAAAGTACCAAAGACAGGTAACCAAGACAATGCCTCAATAGCCTCCAAGGTCGTAATGGAAAAAGCCAAGTCGTAATGGAAAAATCCAAGTCAATGTCCAACTACTCAAGGGAATACTCAAATGAATGTCGAGACAAGCTC
The DNA here is from genome assembly GCF_053477565.2 of Lygodium microphyllum. Classification (NCBI taxonomy): domain Eukaryota; kingdom Viridiplantae; phylum Streptophyta; class Polypodiopsida; order Schizaeales; family Lygodiaceae; genus Lygodium; species Lygodium microphyllum. Next base: position 129,016,528 of record NC_141149.1, read on the forward strand.
AAACAACTACCATCCACATCCAAAGCATAAAAGAAGTGACAGTCAAATCCAAATCGAGCTCTAATCTCAGGTCAAAATCATTCCGGAGCATAAACAAGACATGTGGCATAGTCCAAATACATCATGACATCATACCGAGTAGCCGGGAGCACCCCATGACCAATAGGCATAACCCAACTGTAGCATAAATAGCTTCAGTCCTGAAGTTTCCAGCAGCATATAACCTCTGTAAACTGAGCAAATCAGTGCTCAATCCAAGCTCAAATCCATAGGCAAACCATAGGCATACATTCCCGTATGTATAGGCACCAATTGGGCATAATCGGGCATCAAATGCCAAGACCTGTAAGCATAAAATTGAAGTAATAGGTGGCTGCCCTGTTTTGGACAGATCTGGGATTGTTCAAAACAATCAATGACTGAGCTAAATCAGCTCCAAATGCAACTCATATAAGAGTCATAACATCCACAAGTGATCCGGTATCAATAGACATCAGTAGAAGCATCACATAAGCCATAGGCATACAAATACATGTTGTGTCAGACCTGAAATATGTTGCAAAATATTTTGTCATCAGAATTTGGCAAATCCGACATCACCATCGCGTCCAGAGCATGCCAAAAACCCAACTTAGACTCTTACCTTGTCTGAATCAGGTTCCGAATGCCCGAGATATGACAAAAAGAGTGATTTTTGGGCCAGATTTTGAAACATGCGCAAAAAAAAACGTGAGCTGGCTGGGGGGGTCTGTTGTCCCACGTGTCAACAATGGGGCCCAAAGGTGGCACAAATGGGGGCCAAAGAAGGCCTACACCAAGCCTTAGTAAGCCTTGATAGGCTGGAAGCAAGATCCAGGTGAAGGAAGCTCCAAGAGGTGTGAGCTATGGCTACCCACAACCTATGAAAGCCCTGTTTCCTAGACCTGTGGACTGAAGTAAAACTCTAAAATAATGAAGTAATACCTCAATGTCAATGCCCTGATGGTGCCTCAATAGGCCAAGAAAAAGCTCGGGAAGCCGGGGAGTGACGGGAGCTCAAGAGAATGAGCTATGGCTGCTGCCGGGAAGGAGACTCAATGCGAGTGGGGAGTCAATGGGAAGCTGAGAATGCCACGAGTCAAGCTCAAGAGTCGGAAGCCATGCTCTGATACCAATTGAAAGGTGAGAAGGATCGAAGCTTGCACTCGAGAGCTATGGTGGGAGAGCAAAAGCAAGAAAGAGAGAGACAAGAAATGGGAACTCCAACAGTCATAATGTGTGACCGGGCCTTCCTTTATTCAAACTGTCACTAAAAGAATAAAGAATAAGTGACAGTGACGAGTGCCCGCTACCTGCAGTGTGCAATGGCGGTGACTGTCAGTGTAGTAATACATGGGTAGCTAGGCGAAGGTGCCTTTACCCCCAACACTACTAAGGTGGAGTTCTCATCTTTGACGCTAGCATCGCCTTTCTTGATCATACCTCCCTTGGCGTCATTTTCCATTATTTCCTGGGGAATGGGGAATACCCTCTGATTGACCTCACTACTATGTATTAGGGTAGGGCACTTTCACTATGGTTTTAAATGAGGGCTTCCCTCGGTTACTATCCTTCGATCCCCCCTATCTTAATATTTTAGTCTAGGGTTTTGTTGGGTTAATTGGTAATCATCTTTTCCTACCTTAGAACTCTATCGCGTTCTAGGCTCACCCTAGGGTCTCATCATCTTCAAGATAATGGATACTTATATTTACTATTTTTTCCAGACAACGTAGACCAAGTCTACTTACCATTTCGAGATAGCTACGAGCATCGAATGTAGCTTGGCGAGTAGTCATTCTCCTTGTGGGCACTACATTTAAGCTTCCTTGTGTTAATTTTGGGGTGTTTCATATTCGAGAAATGATATACCTAAGCATGTTTTGGATTCATCATGGTTGGCTATTGGGGTAGAGGCCAACGAGCGTGTTGGTTTTAAGTCAAAATATGGTCGTAAGGACAAGCCAATTCATCTTGCGACTAGGGTCCTAGGTGGGTCAAGCTAAACCTTGGCTTCGCTTATCGGTCAGGACCTTATTTACCAAATAATTCCTTTCAAACGAGCTCAACAATTCACGTGCACATCCTAATCTACCTTTTTAGATGCATACCCCATTATGTGGTGCAATTGAAGCTATTCATGATGCCATGCAAGTCTCCCCTACGTTGTCAATGCGATACGAGGTTCCCATTCGTAGAAATCCCTTCCATTACATTTATGCAACTCAAAATGCATGACTTAATTACTCAAATGCGAGCGTACATGCACCCATTGAAAATGCAAGTTAATTCTCTACAATGGTCTATGGAGTATAATTGACCTAGATGGAATATTTATGTACCTTAACCATCTATGATGCATCTACGGAAGTCAGATCTTATTTCTTGACTTGTTTTTGCTACACCTGTAGATACCCATTTTATTTTCAACATTCCATGATTATTAAACCCCTTTTCGGCTACCTTTCAAAATATGCAAACTACCTGACGCGAGGCATGACTTTATTTCTAATCATGCTTATGCTTAAATATTCAATTTCAGTTTCTAACATGGTAGAAGTACCTAGTTTTGGAGAGTTGAGTTAGTGTTTCCGCCTAATAAATCGTTCGTGTTGATAGTGGCGTCTTTTTTTTATCCTTCCCCCGTAGTCACGGCTTTTCCAGTTTCCTGGGAGAGCTTACGATTTGGGGCCATTGTAGAGTTGGAGGCCGCCTTCGCCCCCTTCGAAGGACTCCTTGATGCCAAAGTTATTATGCCCTGTCTTGCCCTTTCATAGACTCCTTGTCAATTTTAGGCAATCGATGGAGAGGTAACAAGGGTAACGATGGGGGAAATACGGTACTCGAGCCTTTGCCGAAGGAAGGGGTTGGTTCTTGAGCCTCTTCTCCTCCCTCTCTCTCTTACTCTCTCCCTCTCTGTCTTACTCTCCTTCACTATCTCTCCCTCTATTCTCTTTCTCACAGGATGGCTGCAAGGGAAGGGGACGAGTAGTGTATACGTGGTAGGGAAGGGGGAGATTTACAAGGAAGTAGGTAGGGAGGAAAGGAAGTGAGGAAAAAAAAATTTCATCCGCCCTCTCAGGGAGGGGGGTTTTATAAGGGTCGAGTGGGTAAAGATGGGGGGCGAGGGGGGGTTTCTTGTTAATATCGTTGGCCTACTCTACTGTCGCATCACCGATTGTGATCTCCTCCTCTATCCTCGTCGACTACAAGTCACCTCTACTTTCCCCTTTGCTATTTCTGATTTCATCCCCTCCTCTCTGTTATCATAATTACGGCCCCCTCAATCTGAGATCAACTCCCCTTTCCTCTTGTAGTTTAACTCCCCCTCTCGCCCACCACTGACGGTGATGACAGGGGGAGGAAGGGTTAGAAAAAAAAAATTATTTGTTTTTATTTAGTGAATAAATTGGGGGAAAATGATGTCGACGACGACAGAAATTGAAAAGGGGGTGATGTCATTTTTTGTGGTGGAATGGTGTCGTGTTACAAACAAGTCTTTGCAGGCATCCTAGTTGGTATACCAAGCTCTCAATAGTGCAAAAAAATAATTATCCCCATCCTTCAATGTAGGAGGGGTTGCAATGGTTCAAAACCTTCAACTAGATACTTAAAAGGACTAGCTCCAAAATTGAGTTATTTCACCTTGCAATAGAGACATAGCAGGATAATATGGGAGCTTGGGCTCCACATTTCCAACCATACATAGTCACAAGGGTGCTATAAACAAAACATACACATGGGTTATTTACACCTAAGTACTACTCAGCAAAAATAGAAAATTTAGGATGGAACTAAACAATCAAATTTTCAAACTAACAGTTCAAATTGAACGGTAAACAAAAATACACACACAAAAGAAAGCAAACTCCTAATGACGCTGACTAATGGTTCAAATTCCTGGTGAAAAACTCCGTTGTCAAGTTCGCAGTGGTGGACGTGCAATGTCATGACACCCATCCCCTCCAAACCTGCACATCCTCCTGCATGTGCCAACTTGTTTACCACTTGCAACATTGTTCCCACCAGGATCATATGGGTAATCATCTAGGTAATATGCCGAGTAGGTAAGTTGACATAGGTTATCACGGCATCCTCCTGGATCATATTGACGAATCAAAGTAGGCATGTTTCCATAGGTCATAACAACATCCAATGGCTTGGTCTTCTCTCTTGCAAAAATCTTCTCCGTAGCATCCAAATCTTCTTTGCTTGGTTGATCTTTAGGCAATCACGTGACTCCAAACTCTATTTCCTCCTTCAATGGAACAAGTCTTGTTTGTGCCTTCACCATATTGACGCTTATATCCATATCCATCTCCATAAATGGCATAAACATTGGCTAATCCTCATCACTGTCCAAAGATAATAGTTCTGCAACAATTGGTCTAACCTTCTTCTCAACAGTCTTATATTTTGTCTGTACTTTAGCTTCTTTGCTACAACCTGCAAATTTCAGCCTTTGCTTTAAATACCTTGGCAAACATAAATTTTCTTGTGTATTAACAACACCTTGTAAAATATTTTTGCTTAAATATTTCAGCAAGGAACACTTTTTGCTGAGAATTCTCAACACCCAAATTTTCTTATAGCATGAAATCAGCAATTTCGCAATTCATTGCCAAAGAATGGACATGTAAGAAATATGATAGCTCTTGATTCTCAATTTTCAGCAATGTTGAAAGATCCTCCATAGTATCCGAGCATGAGAGCTCGTCGTAAAGACCATCAATAATCTTCTCATCAGAATTATTCTCCTCTATTTTCTTCAAGTACATAGTCGACTCAATGTCAGAAAGCAGCTTGAATCCAGGTTGTGTTTTCAGCTTCGGATCTTTTGTCTTTGGGGTTTTCAGATCTTCTTGTACTTTCGGCTTCTAAACATCAGCCATACTCTACTCTGGTTATGAAGAAGAAGGCTCAGAAACTGGATCGCTCCTCCTAGTCACCCTCTTCAAATCTTCACGCTGATCATCATCTCTTTTTCGCTTCTCCTCAACAAGCACTTCGAATCCTTGAGATTTTTCCATATACACATAGATACAAGTTGGGGCTGAAATTGGATCTAGACTAAGTGGCTGCTACTCCCTTCTAAACATCTTGATTTGCAGGTATTTTAGGTTCTTTGATATCTTCTCCATCATATATTCGATAGTCGATTTCGTAGTTGGTCTAACAACCCTAGCAGGAATAGGCATAGGCATAGACACAGGCTCAGAAATAAGAGTAGTGGATGGTGCAATAGGAGAAGTAGGAGAAATTGTGATAGGAGAAGACATCGTAGGTGGTGGCTACGTCCCATTCTGCAAGCGAGCCTTCCATCTCCACCGCTTTGTCAGTGTAGAAACGACATCAACAGTGTTCTGCCAATTCATCTTCAATCCCATAGGCTGCGTACGGTCCTCTAACAGCTCTCCCAACTCATCGTGAAGTGCAGGATCAACCGCCTGTAATAATAGCTCCACTTTCTTTGAGTTCAAAGCTCTTTGCTCTACTACATCCAACTGGTCGTATCATTCATCAAACTCCCACAACAATTCAGAAGCAACAAGTCCTTTGTTGGGCTGATAAATCCACTCTCTGAAGGTCTTTCACGTAGCAATATCATAATCTTCCAAAAAAGTTTCTTCTTTGAGCGCTTTCTTGAAAGAATCCCAGTTAGAGTCCTGTACAAACAAATTTGTCACTCTAACCCACAAAGCATGGGTGACAAGTCGTAAGAAATAGTTGCTCTAGTTGGTCGTAACTCCGAAGAAGTGTATATGTCTTTCAAAGGCTTTAATGTAGGTTGAAACATTTCGGCCATCAAATAATTTTCGTTCACTAACCACAACCTCGATCACCTTGGTTGCACCATGTGTATGCTCCTATTCTTAATGCAATAGTCGTTGTTGATACAATTGTTGCTTATGAAACTGCTACTGCTAGGGCATAGATAACTGCATCTGCTAATTTTGCATTATAATGGTTTAAGAAAGAGTTTGTAATAAAGTATTCATCTCATCAGTCGAAAAGGAAGAAACTGTCGATGATGAAGGTGGATTATTCGAAGGGTTTCCCATCTCGATGATCAGAAGCAACGCTTTCACGTCAGGCTCACTAGATGTCACACGGAATACGCGCAAGAGTTTGTGAAAGTCACTCATCGCAAGGATGCTTTGCGAGATGCAAGCCCTTCTCTCCTCTCAAGACACAAGAAGCTTTTTAAGAAGAAGGGTAAGGCAAGAGCCTCTTATTAAGATTCAAGAAGCCTCTTATCAAGATTCAAGAAGCCTCTCATCAAGATTGGAGAAGCCTCTTATCAAGATTCGAGAAGCTTTACAAGGAATAGGGTGAGGTGAGTGCACCACGTGTGCCTCCCTTATATAGTTTTTTCTAAACACTCATGTTCTCTTGTTGTGTTTACTTTCTAAAAGCCTGAGGCTTTTTTTAAATGTTGTGTTTGCTTTCTAAAAGCCTGAAGCCTCTTATCAAGATTCAAGAAGCCTCTTATCAAGTTTCAAGAAGCCTCTCATCAAGATTGGAGAAGCCTCTTATCAAGATTCGAGAAGCTTTACAAGGAATAGGGTGAGGTGAGTGCACCACTTGTGCCTCCCTTATATAGTTTTTTCTAGACACTCATGTTCTCTTGTTGTGTTTGCTTTCTAAAAGCCTGAGGCTTTTTTTAAATGTTGGCTTTTCTCTAAAGGCAAAAGCCTTAGTGGTTTAGTCTAAAAGTTTAAGCCTTAAGGCTTTTTAAAACTAAATGTTTTGCTTTTCCAAGAACGTCATCACACCTACCATGTCGAATTGCTTTCGTAAAAGCTTGTCTATCCTCGTGAAAAAGGTCGTCGTCATTGCCTGCGATGGTAGCCCAATTAATCAGGCCACCTTGAAATATGCCAATCATTGTTTACATCATCAAATCATCATTATCCTTGCTATGATAATGGCGCAATCTCATGTGTCTACAGAATGCCACCTGCCCAGTCAACGATAGCCATTTTTCCTGCAGTGCTTCAATTTTGCCACTGACCTCATTCACAAACTACCATATTACTTCGCAGAAAGTCACCGAACCTTCTTCCATTCTGCAACTTCATAATCCTCAGGAGTCACGACAATTGTCTTTAGAATACGACTAAAGAATCCCCCAAGCTTTGCAAAATCATTTGCATACATATCTGAATTCAAAAACAATTGTATATAAAAGCTTCTATTGCCTCCTCTACGTAGGAAGCCAATGGATGCATCTTGTTCCTTTCCTGCATTCCCTAAGCCTCCTAGACCAAATCCTTTGACAAAAATGGTAGTAGAATGGTGTATGTAGTGACCAGCATAGAATTGTTTGACAAGCCAAGGGGTGGCATATTTCTTGCATCACCCTTATTCTTAGCCACAAGGTGTCTCAAGAATAACATAAGCATAGATCCTAATGTGTGTGCACTCTTTGAGATGCAAACAGACCCACATCTTTATCTATGGAAAAAGGGACAAATTCAAGCAGATGCTGGAAAAGCTCCCACTGTAACTCTTCAACCTTGCCAATTGCTTTTGATAGATCCAAAGAAGTTTGCTTCATGTTATTTTCAGCACAAAAAAACCTCGGACATGCCACCAAATAGTTGGCATCAATCCTTCAAGATCGTACTTGTTTGGTCCCTTCCTTGAAAGCAACCCTTCTAAACACAACTCAAATCCATGTGAATTGAACTAAAAATGCATTAAAATTTCATGCCTTGTAAAGAAAGTAGCAAGCCAGAGCCAAATAGGGATATGAACCTGTAAATGGGCATTCCACAAGAATATCAGGAGTTGTTCTACATCCATATGCAAGCCCATCCAAAATCTGATAGATGTAGTTTTGAGCACTATCTTGATCTATAAATTATAAGAGCACATTCATTGTAGTGTTCATGCTCTTGATACCATGTGGTGGCTGAAACCTGTGCAGCTCCATGAAAAATGGAATAAGAGCTCCCCAAATCATATAATTAGCCTAAACTTTTGAATTAGACGATCCAAAATCCTCTCTCTTGATTAGAAGTAGGTTTGCCATCTGCCTGCATATCTCTTTGGAAATCCAAAAAGAATCATCTCCTACAGGCTTGAACCTTTTCAGCCTTTCAATAGGTGCCATGGCAACAAAAACTTCCTCTTCGTTTCAAGTTGACTAAGTCTTTGTATGCATCCTAGTAGATATATTGAGCTCTCAACAGTGCAGAAAAATAATGATCCCCATCCTTCAATGTAGGAGGGGTTGCAATGATTCAAAACCTTCAATTGGATACTTAAAAGGCCTGGCTCCAAAATTGAGTTCACATCTTTCACCTTCTGATAGAGAGATAGCAAGATAATATAGTAGCTTGGGCTCCACATTTCCAACCATACATAGTCACAAGGGTGCTACAAACAAAACATACACGCGGGTTATTTACATGTGAGTACTACTTGGTGAATACTTAAAATTTAGGATGGAACCAAGCAATCAAATTTTCAAATTGACAATTCAAACTGAATGACAAACAAAAAGACACACACAACAGAAATCAAACTCCTAATGACGCTAACTAATGATTCAAATTCCTGGCAAAAAACTCCGATGTTAGATTCGCAATGGTGGATGCGCAGTGTCTCGACATCAGTGAAGGACAATGATAGACTTACTAGAGATGTGGTGGTTGGAAATGGAGAGGAAATGGAATAGAAAAAAGGATAGATGCTACAATGGAGAAGGAAGTGAATCATTTTTGTATGTTGCATCATGCATCCATGGAGAAGTGGCTCGCTAGGTACGAGCAGACTAGAGAAGATTAGGAAGAAGTGTGATCAAAATTTCAATGATGTACACACCATTGACTGATTCGATATCATGAGGGCATACAGGAGATGCCACGCTTTATGTCTATGTAGTGGTTATATGGAGCTTTGATTGTAACTTCTTAGGAAGGGGTAGAAGTCTCTACTGAGGAGTGGGAATTCTAAAGGGGATGTAGTTGTGACTCATGTTTTATAAGCCATCATATCTATATTTTATATGAAAGAACTAATCTAAACGTTTCAATGTACAATATAAAATCTATAGTGCGGCATGGTCATACGGGTGACATTTCCATATTGCGCACATCAACAAAATGCGCTCCACAATGGATTGTGATATCATGGCGAAGTTCGAGCAAGAGAGTTGACGATAGGCCATGGATCAAAACACCATTGTAGATTAGATGGAGTATTCTGGAAACTTGCAAAGTGTTATCTCAGTGGATTATTGTAGCTTCTCCACGATCATATTCGATGTACAGTGGTTCAAAGTGGTATTGGAAGAAGCTGCGGCAATTGTTCAGCGAGGTCCATTTTGATTTTTGAATATATATTCTAAGAAAAGATGAACAGATCTATGCGATACATTTGTCCTGCCAGCCCATGTGAACAGGTGCATGATGATTTTTCTTTTAAAAAATTCATGACACAAAATAGTCACAAATGTTCATTCACTCTTATATGTGATATTGAATAGGTAATCTTCTATCCAAATCCCCGACAACCTCAATGGTGGTATGTTGTGCCATTAGCTCCTCGAAGTATGAGAGTGTATGATGAAAGTAATTTTCCCAGTGTAGATGAGGAGAGTATGTAGGTGGAGGGGTCGATTTTGCAAAGGATGAAAGTAATTTTCTATCTGTATAGGTTACCTTTGACGATACTTGGAGAGTAGGATGAATCGAGGGATGACCGATGAGGAGTTGCAGGAGATATTCACACGTATATCTCTGGACTAGATGGCCCGATTAAGAGATATGGCAAACCAGGAGTTGTCTCGGATACCATCAGGCCATTCTGTGAGATCTACTTCGGCACGCTCTGATGCTTTGATTTCCAGTAGATGAGGTCAACGCTCTAGATTGGGCCCGGACGGAGGGAGTGATTCTGGGGGGTGCTATGGAGATGTGGATGTTGTGAGCCTGTGGTTGTGTTCAATATAGGGGTGCTACTCCTTGCTCTCGTTATAGGTTCCAGAGACAGCGTGGCTCAAGTGGGTGTTGTGGAGGCACCAATGCAGTATCTCTGTCTCATCGATCTAGTGGATTGTGTGCATACATGTCAAATAGATGATCAAATTTACGCAAGGCACTCAAGAGTGGCACCTCAAAGCCCGAGTGGCTAGATGTAGATGATTGATGGAGACTCAGGGAGGAGGCTACAGATTCTCCAGGATGATGGTGACAGCACAGCAGGAGGCAAAAAGGGCACAATTGGAGGCACGAGTTGTGCATAATCTGGGGAGTAGCGGCCACAAGACTTATCTAGAGGACTTTGTAAGTTTTTTTTTATTCTTCTTGCTTTCTTATTTGCAATATTACTTGTACTAACAATCGTGTTTCTAACAATTATATTCTGTTTTTTTGCAGCACTTCATCACAAACTGCGATCCCACAAGTTTGGAGACTCGATATGCAGAGAGACATGGCCTTACTTCCCTCATTAATAGATCGTACGTGCGCGGTGGCCCAATAAGTCAATCATTTTTCTTATCCGTAGTCACTTTTTTTTTAATGTATTACGTATGGTGGACTAATGTGTAGTTGTTCATTTTGTAGAGTCTGTTCGATGCTCCTTTGTGTCGAGACGAGCTTTTTGATGGCAAGAATCTATAGCATGCACTTGGATTCATGGAGCACACATCCTCTTATTTTTTGGTCTTGTGAGCTATGTAGGCATCTTCCATGTAGTATTCCTTAGATGTACTTATCATTATTTGTATAAAATCGCATCTTGCAATAATTATATATAGAATTTCATGTTTGTTTTGGCCCTCCTCTCTCTCCATGGTTCCATGTAATGTCACAAGTTGTCCTCACTAGTCTTATACTTATTCTATGAATTATCAATCTTGTGGATTGTAGTTTTTGTGCTTGTCTTGATGACCATTGCATACCCAACATATAATTGCTTTGTAGAATAATTGCCCTACCACAAAAAAAAATCATATGTAACTGTCACTATTAGCATCGTTGATTTCTCTGCACGCATCGCTATGTACGTCGCAAACCATTGCTATCCATGTTGCTATATGCATTGCTTATTGCCGTCCCAAATGCGATATAAATAGCGACGGTTTCTACAATGATTTTGTAGAGATGTTTATACCAACGCTTTTAGTGTGACGATGAGGGCTTTTTTTTAAATGAACATTTGTGTCACTTTGAATGTCAGTATGGGGCATGTATCTTGTAGTGAAATATTAGCACACATTACAATATGAAAAGTGTCCCATGACTCAAGAAGTATCACAATCAAGAACAAGGGATATAATCCTTGAACTCAATGCCGTGCAAAGTTAACTGACTAAAAATAGAATGAAATTCATTTAAATATGGAGGCACACTAGTCCTTCCTTCATGTGAAGGTCCATGATCTGAATCAATACGTCTATGAAGCAAGATTTTTCTTGTCATAAAGATTGCATATATTTTTTCATAACTACCAAGCATTATCCTCAAGTGCCACAACATTGAAATAAACCTATTCAGCCAAGAAAGTAAGCTCCCACTATTGTCAAGGATACCAAGTAGCAACCAAGGTAGGAAGAATGTAACTAGTAGTGACTAAGCATAGACCAGCGGTACCAAAGATTATCATGAACTCAAATTGTTAGTAAGCCATACATCCCATAAGCATATATATCATTGACAAACTACTAGTAGAGGTATATACTGGTGTCCAAAGCATAGAGATTCAAATCAGCCAACAAGTAGAGGTAACTACGTCCAATAGAAAATAAGGGAGAATGTACATGAACCAAGATTCCAATAGCAAATAAGAGAGCATAGAGATTCAAATCAGCCCACAAACAGAGGTAACTACGTCCAATAGCAAATAAGAGAGCATATACATGAACCAAGAGTCCCACTATCTCAAAGAACCAATCTCTACTAAGTTTAAGCATCTCCCACTCTCCAAAATGCAAAGTGAGCAAGCAAAGCTCAAGGCATATACATCAAAGCATTTGAGAATCCTAAGTACATCACAAATCCATCTAGGGATGTAAGTGTCCAATGAAGCTTCAATATCCATAAGTGAGCACTCATAAAAGCTTAAAGAAACTAACCAAAGTCCAAGGATATTAAATATAACTCAAATCCATACTCCAAATCATGTCATAACCATATCCAAGCTCATACATCAATGCTAGACATCCGTATACATATAGCATACCTAAAATATCATGTAGGCACAATAGGCATTCAAAGCATGAAGTTCACCATTGTGTGCTTGTTATAATCCAAACTATTACCCATAAGTGCGCAAGCATAAAAGCTCAAAGAAACTTATCAAAGCCTAATTATATCAAACATATCTCAAATCCATGTGCCAAAGCATATCATAACCATATCCAAACTCATATATCAATGCTAGACTATCGTAGATATATAGCATAACCAAAATACTACAAAGGCACAATAGACATTCAAAGCATAAAGTTCACTATTATATGCTTGCTATCCAAACTATTATGATAGCAATAAACCTCTAAAAAATGGATCTAATCAAGATCTAAACAATCCAAATAGCATCCCAAAGCATAACCATACCATACAGGCACCAAAATAGTATCCTTGAAGCATCAAACATGCACTATGATATTTACTCTTTGCTATCCAAACTAGAACTATTCTGTCCTATGTGAAACAAAGAATTGAAAACTTCATAGGATCAACTATATGAGTCCTCAAGGCCATAGCTCCCGTTGCACTCTTCATTTCTAGTTATAGAACAACTAAATCCGATGTCATATGTAAAAGTTATGGCCAAAATATGAAAGTGTTGTCAAGCTACCATAGCAATCCACCATGACTTGTACAACATGGATTGTATCCACCCAAAATGGATAGAATGGCTACTTCTCATCTCAATAAGCACTTAACAAGGCTCAACTGAGCCCTAAGAAGCTCCCTGATAAACCAGGAGCAAGCTAGAACAAGCTGAGAGAAGGAAAATCTCAATGCATACCTCGGGAGGAAGAAAAAATGTTTGCTATGAAACCTTCACTTGAAGATTTGAATTTGGGCTAAAGTAAAAGATGAAGAAGATCCTCAAATGGTTGGCTCTAATACCAGTTGAAAGGTAGAGCTCGAGTGAAACCACACAAGTAGAAGCAAAAGCTATGGTGGATGGAGAGAGAGAGAGAGAGAGAGAGAGAGAGAGAGAGAGAGAGAGAGAGAGAGAGAGAGAGAGAGAATGTGGAAACTCCAACAATCACAATGTGTGATTAGCCTTCCCTTATTCAATAGTCACTGAAAGAATGAAGAATAAAGTGACAGTGATGGGCACCCCACTTGCAATGCATAAGTGTGTAGTCATAGTGTGTGAAGTAAAACAAGGTAGTGTAGGCACATGTGCCTTTATCCCAACATATTGGAATTGAAATATGGAGAGTTCTTATTATAGTGAAACTCTAAGAGTTGCTTAATGAATTCTAACATTGAGTCTTTATGAAAATGAGGCTAAATCCTAACTCTAAATCTCTCTAAAAGTAATAGAATCGTCTCAAAAAAAGCATTTTTGAGAGCTTGAAAAGAAATTGATAAGAAAAATCTTATATTACATGACCATTTGTTGCTTGTACTCCAAAATGTATCCATAGATTGACTGTTGGTGCTGCAACTTCTTGGAATGCTCAATCTTGATACTTTAACTTTTAGAATGAAAATGAATGATTTAATAATAAGGGAAGGGATGAACTTATATTTTCCCCAAATTCCAAGCTCTAGATGTCAATCTTGCAAAATGGATCTTCGATCTTCCCTTCTTGTTAATACCTTCAATAATACGCTTGATGATGAGAAGCCCTATAATCAAATAGTGAAGTCTTCACATCAACAATCTCTCTTGAAGCTTTAATGGTTTTCCATTCCTATGATTCAGGGTTTTATAGGAGAAATGTCATATCAAAAGAAAGGGGCTCAAATGTATATTGAATGGCCTACTGTTTGAAGGTGGAATGCCTAAACAATGAGCTCAATGAAGAATAAGTTCCAAATGGACCAATGGTTATTGTCATGCCTTCCCTTTAGGGATTTGAAAGAAGATAGAATGCCAAGAAGGTGAGAGATCAATCCATCTATTCTCGAAAGATGTAGAAGAGTGATCTAATGCTATGCTTATTCAAGCTTAACAATAATGGAATGAGTACAAGTAGCTATTCGTTATCTAACTGATTTTGCATTGAATTCCGTGTTGTCCTATCCTGATCAACTACGACACAAAAGCATATGACAAGTGTAGTGGAATTGAAGTATACAATACTTAGAATGATATTCATTGATGATTCAATTCTACAAAATAAGAGAATGAGAGATAGAAAATAAATTCCACCATGGGAGCTTGGAGAAAAGCTTGGGAAAATGAGAGAGAAACCTATTTTGGAAAAATACCAGCAAGTTTAGTCTTCTCAAACATTGCGGCCCCATTTTAATCAAATGAACTTCAAAATTACTTGGAAAATAGTGATGGGATTCCAAATATGTCATATTGCTAGATCTATTCCAAATGGCTTCAAATTAAACATCAATCACTTGTAAATGCTCTACTAGTCAAAGATGCCTCATCCATAGGTCTAGACCACCTACACATTATCTTATGTGGAATTTTTAAAACCAAAAATGGTCCTAGGAAGATATGGACCTTGTACAGATGGATGTTAAGACATCTTTCTTACATGGAGATTTGCATGTTCATATCTATATGTAGCAACTAGAGGGCTTTGTTGTTGAAGGCAAGGAACAATTGGTATGCAAGTTCCACAAGAGTTTATCTAGTTTAAAACAAGCTCTTAGAAAGTAGTATCATAAGTTCAATGTCTTCATGAGATCTCAAGGATACACTAGAAGTGAGAGTGATACTACTTATTCACATGAAAGGATATGGGTGGTAGCTAATGAAATTGATCATTTATGTAAATGACATGCTAGGTACTCGAAAATCAATCATGGATATGGATGCATTGAAGAAAAGTTTGCATGATATCTTCAGCATGAAGGACTTGGGGAATGCTTTGTGGAATGCATATTATGTAGGATAGAGACAAGAAGATTCTCTACTTTTCTCAAAAAGAGTACAACTTGGGGATTGCTTCTTGGTATGTGTATTATATGGGATAGAGACAATAAGATTCTCTAATTTTCTCAAAAAGAGTACATTGGGAAAATATTAAAGTGTTTCAATACGAAGAGAGGGAAAGCTTCCAATGTTCCCTTTCTTCCATATTTGAAACTTAGACAAGAGGAAAACCCTAAATCAGATGAGGAGAAGGCTAAAATGGCAAAGGTTCCTTATGCATCCACAATTGATAGCTTGATGTATGCTATGGTTGCCACACGTCGACATTACCTCTACAATGGGAGTGGTTAACATATTTATGGTAAACCTTGGCAAGAAGCATTGGGAAGTAGTAAAGTATGTCGTGAGATACTTGAATGGAACTATAGCTATGTGCATACGCTTTAGAAGGAAGGACACCTCTATCTTTGGGTATATAAATGGTAATTTTGTAGGGAATGTAGACTATAGGAGGTCTATAATAGATTTTATATTTACATTCACATGTGATGCAAATGCTTGGGTCTCTTAATTGTAGCAATATATAGCTTTATCCTACCACTAAGATTGAGTATTTTGTAGTCACTAAGGCATGTAAGGAAGCCATATGGGTTACTCGTCTAGTGGGAGATTTTGGCATTGTAGAAGAGGTGCCTACATTGCATTATGATAGTCTAAGTGCTATCCATATAGCAGGAAACCATGTCTTTCATGCAAAGACAAAGCACATTGAGGTGAAGTCTCACTTCATCAAGGAGGCACTTGAGGACAAGCATATTGAGCTACATCAAGGTCCCTACACTACAAATCATCTCGTAACGAGTTTATCTTTCAAGTTCTTCAACACACTGCAAAGTGTTAATTCAGTGCGCTATACTTCCTTAAAGGTGCAAGTGGGAGGTTGTTGGGGTAAAGGCCAATGGCAAAAGGTCGAGTGGGAAACCCTTATACTAGTACACATTGTATAGTCATATATAATTGAAGATAATGATGAACAAGTGTAATTGAGTATCCACTCAAAACTATCTTATGTGCTTTCTATCTATCCTGAAGCCCATGAATGTAGAAAAATAATAGAAATCTCATGGTGCATAGACTCACCTAAACTAACCTTTCTTGTTGTATTCTAATCTCTAGAGAGGAACTTTGGAATTCTCATGACCCAAGTAATGCACTCTCAAGTCCCCCTCTCCCATCCAATTCGCATTCATCTCCTTAGCTATGATGTGAAGAAAAGCAAGTGGAAGAAGACTATAAACAAGAATGGAGAAGAAATTTACTCCTTGTGGCTCCTCTCTCTCTCTCTCTCTCTCTCTCTCTCTCTCTCTCTCTCTCTCTCTCTCTCTCTCTCTCTCTCTCTCTCTCTCTCTCTCTCTCTCTCTCTCTCTCTCTCTCTCTCTCTCTCTCTCTCTCTCTCTCTCTCTCTCTCTCTCTCTCTCTCTCTATCTCTCTCTCTCTCTCTCTCTCTCTCTCTCTCTCTGTGTATTGCTATGGCCACTTCAAGCTTATCCACAAGGTGATGTCAAGAGGAGAAAAAGAAGAAGAAATAAGAAAAGATGCGGTAGAGAGCTTCTTCTTCATAGTCCCCCACCTCTCACTCTCTCCCTCAGTCTCAAGGTTTGGCTATGATAGAAGCAAGAAGAAAGAAGAAGGAAGCAAGTGCTCTCAAGTCTACACACAAGAATACTCTATTGATTCATTTTTACACATTATATATGTAGAGTCTATTTTAGGTGGGGATTTGTATCCCTTTAGTCCCCTCTTTTGTGCGTATAGCATGTGGCTCTTTTGACTAGGCCTTTGCAACTTTCCTTCAAGATGTTGAAATGCATGTAAAAGATTGTCCTATTTAGCCTATGGGGTATTTTTATACACACAAGATTTTTTTATATTTTAGTTTTACCCATAGGTTTAGACAATTTGCACATGAGTGTGATGCTCACATTACAATACACATTCTTTGTGTGCTACAATGCTAGAGCCTTTAAACTAGGCCTTCAGGGCTTGCCTACAAGATATTGAAATGTATGCATAGGACTCTCCTATTTGGCCTACATGATATTTTTATGCACACATTCTTGTTTGACATTTTGGTTTTAGATACAAGTTCATACAATTTACACATGGCTGCCTGTGATGCTTATATTACAATAAGCACTCTCTATGTGCTACATGTATTTTACAAACTAACAATAAAATATTATGGACTTACAAATGAAAAATAGATAGAGAAACCATTCAAAGAGATGTTAAGACTTTAAATATATTTGAACATTAATATGTTATTTTCTTGGGCTCCTTGTTATTTCTAGCTCTCTGTTATTGCTTACCATTTTTAGCATTTTCTATTTAGAGCAACCTATGAAAGTAAAATTTTTAGTAACTCTTGGTGCCCTTGGGAGCTTCCTTCTTCACACTTTTGGACTCTATTACTCACTAGTCTTGGCAATTAATATTTTTGGGACCCTTAATATTCTCAACTATCTCAATATTCCCTCTTCTTTCATTTGGTCATATATTGGACTATTTGGAAAATTTGGACTAAATAGGAACTATGCTTTTATGGGTAATCAATCATTTCACCCTTTTGTCTACTTTAGACTTTCACTATCACTTATACTTGTATGACTAATTTCCATTATCAAGTTTTGGATGCTTTAGTCACATATGCATTTTACAATTGGTTCTAAATTTTTGAAATGACTCTTTATTTTGAAAATAGTGCCTTGAACAAATAATTTTGCTCTCTAAAGATTGTATGCAACTTTGAGGCTCTTTCTTAATCAAGAATCATTACCCCTTTCGTAGTCATGAACCAATGATTATTTCCTGAATATGCTTTGCATAAAGAATTTTTTGTTTCCCCATGAATGAGGTTCAAATATGAGTTTCTTCAAGCTAGATTAAGATGCAAGCATAAAATATGGAGAAAGCATGTGATAGGTGTCTAGAGAAAAGATTAGAGAAGCAAAGTATAAGATGAACGTACAATTGTCATTAATTTGAAAGTAAAGTACATCAAATATAATTACTCAAAGAGGGGATAATATTCCAGTTTGAAACATCACCTCCATCACATTTGTGATAATGGTGTTATTGATTATTAGTAAGTAAAGAACAAGAATAAGAAAGCAATTGTTCCAATATGGGCTATCATACTTATGATAATGAAACTATTAATTATTACTAAGTTAAGGACTAGAATGAAAAGCCAATAGCATGGATTGCATTAGTTTATCATTTCCATACTATTTGAGCACACCTAGGCTATTGAGTCATAGTCATGGACTTGAATAAAAGCTAGAAAAGAAGAACAAGTTCCAAGGAGAAAAATCAATCAAGAAATCACTTATAGTCTTTCTGTGGAAAGTATCACTTGCATAAATGCTTGTCAATAGAAATATATAGTTATTCTAGGCAAGCACCTAAGATTATTCTATTTATGTGAATGTAAGGATGTGGCTAGCGTAAGGGTAATGTCACACTCAACTAATAATAACTAAACTATCCCAAACCATTGTGAGCAAAATAGTCATTTCTTATAGTAAGAAGGATGGCTTGGAAAAGGTGCCACATGCATTTTATTTTACTTGTTATGCTTTCAAAAAGTATAGCAAGTTTGTGTGTGGCATGGCCCTAAGTAGTGATTGTTTTGACTAAATTTGCAATGTGATTTTTCGAAAAGGCGAAGTTACTTGCCACCAACCACCGGGATTTCTTATTAACATCAACAAGTATGCACTATCGTGCGAACAACATTGCCCTTTTTTTTGCATGAGAGAGAGAACATCCATTTGCTTTAATTTTGTAAAATGAACTCTTATTTCTTGAAAAGTAACATATCCATACATTTCAAAGCTAAGTGGACCTTTTAACTTAAGCTAACAACATGTAATTTTTTTGGGAGACCACCTTGTCACTGCACCATTGTATAAGCCTATGCCCTAAAGGGAGTAAATGTTAACAAAGGAATAGCGCCTCTCATAAGTATTCTACCACTTTCTCTTGCATGCTAATTGGTAGACACTTTGAATTTTTTTCAAGGCATTATAGGTATGACTAAATGAATAAACTTAGTGAGAGAAGGTAGTTAGTCCTAACGAAAATATTTGTTTTATCGCATTACATATAAACACTCTATACACACTGTTGGAGGCTAGCATATAGAGCTACTTATACACACTATTGGAGGCTAGCATATAAAGCGACTTATGGAAATATGGTTCTCTTGATGTTGATAAGACACTATAGAAAGTGATTGAGAGAAATTACTCTAGAGTCTAGGTGAAGATAATGACATAAAACTGACTCAAGTGAAAGGAACAAAGAGAGAACAAGGAGTTAGTAAAGCAAGTAAAAGTTAAAGGGTTGAATTAGCATAACTGGGTACCTTTTCAAGCTTCATTATTGTATGGCTATAATGAGGGTGGTTGTTTAATCAAACATCTTAGAAATGGAGAATCTACTACAAGTCAGATTTGAAACTTGAAAGTGTACTTGGAATGTATGGTTCATGCATGTATTTATTGTATTATAGGATGATAAGGAAAGGTTGCCATATGGAAATGTAATTTTTTTTATATGAACTTACAAGCATAGTTGATTTCTACATAATCAGGCTCATGCATGCATTTGCTTCAATTATATTGTTCGTGCATGTATATATGGTGATAAGGAAAGCTTGTCGTAAAAGTGCAATTTGTGCCATAGGAAATCAAAAGTGTAAGGTAAGGTTTACATAGTAAGGTCGCCACCTAGGCCTAAAGTGTAGAGAAGTCCATGTCTATGAAAAATGGCAACGTTTTTGCATGCCACTAAAATTGCTTGCTCAACTTTCTCTACTTGGCATCCCCTATAATCATCATACCAGTTAGCCACTTTTCTTAATAAAGTTCTCATGTTCACAATTTTGCTTACTTGTTGGTATGAGAAATTCTAGTATTTTAGACTATTATGTATACAAGTCTCTAATGAATTGTTGTTTCGGCAATAAATGTACGAGTATGAAAAACACATTTGTTTTCTCTACATGATTTTGATTATTCTTAGCTACTCGGTGCCTGTCCAATGCTTGTTGATAGTCGAAAATTATTTGGGATGATAGTGAATGATTACATGTAGTTTTAGCAATCCCCTTATATCACATCTCAATCATAATCATTCATTACATTATGACGAATGGCTTATTAATGGTGCAAAATGAGCCATTTTTAGAGTGTATGGAAAGATAGTAAGCTTTTGAGATTGCTATCAAACTTTAGATTTAGATGGCCAAATTCTGAAACATCATATTTATGTCCATAAAGAAGGCAATGCATCAAGTTAGTTGACTACTAGGTTGGCTCTATGTCTCTCTTTTGTAAAACAATACTTACATCCCAACTCCTAAAAAATGCCTAGTGTGAGACCCCTACTAGGAAAAGGGTTGGACTGATTAAGGAATTCAATCAATCATATGTATATACATATTGACAAAATGTGCATATGTAAATAAGGATTCAAACTAGTAAATAATGTGCATATGATAGCATCAAGACTAGTCAACGTTAGGGGATATTGTGTTTATTTATCTCAAAATTAGCTCATATTTATCATCATTGTAAGCAACATGTATTATAAGGTTGCAAATTATCCATGGATAGCCCCACACGTATGAGTTATGGAGACTCATACACTTTAGACCTGAAAATGCTAGCTTGAAAGCTCAGGTAGGTCGGGTAGGGCCAAAATGACCGCACAATTACACGCATTTGAAACCACCAACTTCAAAAATGGAGAAAAAAGAAAAGAAGAGAACTTCATGTGAGCAAGCAAGCATGCCGCATTTTTGAAGAGGTAGACATCATTTTTCTCTAACAATCTTTGTGCAAAGTAAGACAACCCCAAAGTGCACATTTATGAGTAGAACATTGACATTTTTCCGAAAATTGACATCTTTTAAGACCAAGAGGTTTTCGCTATATAAAGGGCCTTTCAAGCAATAATTCCCTTAAGAAAGAAGGCTACTATCATGGGAGAAGCACTTCTAGGTGCTTTCTTAGAGTAGGCAGGTTTGACAGATTTTTAGGGGTGGGGCATGGCATTTATGAAGTCTCCTTTTTTACAAAGCTGTGATAGGGTTTTGGAGAGCTTCCATCCCCACTCCTACTTTTTCCTAATCCTAGAAGTGCTCTTGTTGAGACTGTAATACATCAATTTTTAGAGCAGTCGAATATCAATCTTAATACTAGGTGAGATGAGGCTCTAGAATACCTTTTTCGTAAAATGCGAAAAGGTGACTCTATTACATTAAAGTATAACATTTGCATCACCATATAGACTCATGAAGTCCAAATTCTCAATATTGTGAGCCACAAGCTCTCTTAAGCATATCTTGTAGCCAACTCTCAACACTTAACTTTTTGTCATAAGTGACTTTAGAAGGGCCAATATCTCTTCAGCATAAATATAGCATCTATTAGGATGCAAATATTAATATTCGTGATAGAAACATCGACTATTATTTATCACATTGTTAAGAACAGATCGCACGATGATCTCCTGCCATTTTGCAACAAAACCCTGTCCGTATCCTAGCATGGGTTCTTAACCGCAATTTCCCTAATCGAATCCCATAACTTAAGGCTTGAAGTGCCTTTTGTCCGAGTATCTTGAGGCATCCTAATAACCATTGACAATGCCATGAGGATAGGACCTTAGATTTCTGAAATGCAGAGTGAGATTCTTGGTCTTGCATGTAAAAATTTTTACTATCTCCGAAATTTGAATGCTGAAGCCTGACATTAAAATTAAAGTCAATAAAGTATTTACTATCTAACCCTTGTAGTACAATCTTATTGATGTAAATAGCTTCCCAGTCACCTCCCTTCTTGTAGTGATGTAGATAACTTCATAAATACATAGCTTTTCACATATAAAAGAAGATTTTGTGGTACAAATCTTAAGATCACGTTAAAAATAAGAATAATAAAATGCTGGTTTTCTACCGAATCTCTTACAATTAATATACTCCGAATTATTATTGTTTTTTTGATAACAGAGGTATTTCACATTAATAATATTAGGGAAGGTATTTCACATTAACAAAATTCGGGAGGGAGCTGCCTAATTATTAATTCTAATCTCCCTCGCTCTAGACTTTTGACGTCAGCCAAAACCGAGAGATGGGAGGGTAGCTGTCGAATGTGACGTCACCCGGGCGGGGGGGAAGGAGAAAGGTCCAGAGCCTTAAAGTGAGGGCCGACCTGTAAAAGCGAGTTTTCATTATTTTTTATAAAAAAATTTTAAAAAATGCGCCACTTTTCTTATATTGAAAAAAAAAATCAACAGTTTTCGCGTCACGCGATCTTTTTCACGCTGCCCCTTTTTTTTTTAATTTCCAATTTTCACTTGCTAAAAAATCCAAAGAAATAAAAAAGAAGCTTCTGCTTTGTTTGTTTTTTTATTGGGGGGGGGTTGAGAAATAAGGTTAGTCTCTTTTAATACAAAACAGGAAAATAAGTTTGGATTTAAGAATTGTTTTTTAAAAAATAAATTAATTGCGGCCGATTTAAAGAATTTTTATAAGAAAGGGCCTTTTCCCTCCCGTCCCCCTTGAGATTCGTGCGAGAGCGACAGGCAGCTGACGTGGGCCGTTTGTGATTCCATGACGGTGGGGATTCGCCTCCAGACTCCAGAGAGAAAAGCGAAAGACTGCAGGCCCCCGGGCCCCCCAATACAACCAATGCTGATTTTTCCTTTTTTTCGTACTTTAGATTCTAGATTTTCCCATTTTGGAATTTTGTGTTTAGGGCTCTTAGAGCAAGGACACACGCGCAGATAAGGCCGGCTACACACCGCTAGTCTCCATGCTTGGGTCAAATTTTTGAAAGGCTCTCCCATGTTCATCACTTCTTTAGACACCAAAATGCCCGCGCAGCGTCAGAAAGTGGTTCATAGCTTAGAGGTTCAACGATCATCTTCTTCTATGATGCTAGTGGGAGTTTCAAGCCCCATTATATGTGACAATGTTTTATTGAGAAAAATGTGTGTTTGTACATGCTTAGGTGCGGTTGGTTGATGGGATGCTAGGTGTGGTATATTGCCTGCCCACATCTATCCATAGCCCATGAATATACAACACCAATCAAATGTTGCCATTTGTCGTTTAATCGACCGAAGTCCATGTGACCAAGTGCACATAGTGTGTTGATGGGTGTATCCCTTTCTCTTACGGGTGGATCACTCTATTGTCAATGGGGTAACACAAGGTTAGAAAAGTCTAGGCTTCCTTCTAATCACATTGGCATGCAAAGAGCTCGTTTATTGAGTACTGATGGCAAGCAACATTAAATACCAATCACCAAACTACTTCGTGTTGGCTTTATTTCATTTGTCATTGATAAGCGTGCTTTTTTTTCATTCATTAGCACTATAAGACGCTTGTTAAGTTGCGTGTTGTCCTTGTCTGAACCCTACTCCTCCCACTTCCTCTCAATGTGAGTAGGTAGGAATGGGGTTCACATTCCCAATACCTCCTACTCCCCCTCAACATGACCCAACTCTTAGATTTGGATCATATCCAAAGAGTACCCTAAAAAAGTTGTTATCCAATCCAAATCCCCTGAATCATTCAATCTATAAGTAACCCCTTTATATGGGACCCTTTTGTATGTAAAAAATGTGTAAATATTTGTATTTTAAAAATCCCTTATGTTGAACCCATGTGATACATACATATGTTTATGACGTACCTCCTCAAGCCCAAGTCCTACAAACATAGCAACTACATCATGATATATTTCTCTCTCTCTCTCTCTCTCTCTCTCTCTCTCTCTCTCTCTCTCTCTCTCTCTCTCTCTCTCTCTCTCTCTCTCTCTCTCTCTCTCTCTCTCCATAACTCTCCCTTATATCTTGATTGATCTCAACTATCTCTCTCCGTGATCCAAATCTTTGAAAACCTATTATAGCATGGTCCCCCAAGTTGTGCATGAACATGAGTTTGATTGATACCAAATATATGTGCAAGGTAATGACTTGCATGTGTCAATGGACTTAGAGCTTGTCAATGCCCAACTTGCTAGAATTTTTGGAAGTCTAGCAAGTGAGGGTTATGCCACACCCACACACTTTACTAAATGTTCAAGAGTTGGGCAGCAAACGAAGCCATACTTTTAGTAAGTATGGAGGCAAAAAACATTCCACACCATGTTCACTTTAGTTTTAAGACTTCCACAAAGTCGTAGGAGGTGGCTTGTGAGTTGGCTTTACTTGCAAGACTTCTTGAAAGTCTAGCAAATCCCTAACGTGGCACTACCTAATCTTGTGGATTAGGCATCATCGCGGTAGTGGCAAAATGAACCTTTGGCCTATTATAATTCACATAATGTTAGAATTGTCAATGTAAATCTATGGGTTTTAAATTTGTCTCAAGGTGGAGATGATTATATGAGCTTAGTGCACTTCTAGTGTTATGACATTCACTTGTAGTTTGCTTGGTTCACCCAAGTAATTTTGCTCAATGTGAAAGCACTCTTACATATAGTTATAGTCACTCTGCAGTAATTGCATATAGTGGCATTATCACATATGTTGACTACTTAGAGGCCACGACAATGACCATATGTCCAAAAGGTAATGGCCTAGTAATTGAGGCTTGGGCTCATGAGTTAAAGTCTTGTTGGGTGCATCACTTGGTTGGACACCTATGTATGTTCACATGATTGTCCATGATAATCGAGTTTTTGTCCACTTGGGCACTGAGGTGGCATTGGTGGGTTTTGCACACTATCCTGTATGTGCATCGGGACGTCTCTTGCCCACCACCTAACTATTTGAAGGGGAGACACCCCTTTCTAAGGCATTCAAGTGTATGAATCTCATCTTAAGGGGAGAAACACTGACTATAGGTTGTGGGGACTTCTTTCTTATCCCTTCTAGGTGAAAATTAGACTTAAAGGGAAATGCTGAAAGATTATTTTTATGGTAGCTCCTACAACATGTTTACACACTCTTCAACAAATGCATCCTCAAGCCTTATTGTCATGGGTGGGGGGTTATATCTTCACCAATGAGAATAGTGTAGTGGTCTCAATGTTGATAATATTAACATAATATACATACCCACTATGTATTCGTAACTCAATAATGCAATCACATGAGGAGGTAGGACATGATAGGGAATATTTGGAAAATGCCAAAATACCACAAATATAAAAATAATTCCAATAGAGACAAACAAACCAAATTTAGAAACTTGCCAATAAATTTTCTTCCAATTCCGTATTGCCAAGATTGTAAGTATGCGATTGTAGACCAAACAAATGAGTGGGATCACATAAATAGGCCATCTATCACAAGACCAAAGTGTGAGACATGCATATGAGAATGTTGAAAATAATGAAATCCTAAAGCACTTGTGGATGTCTAAATGCAAAGGTAGTTGGATGTAGTTGGTTTTCCAATCAAGCTAAGTTGAAGTGGTAAAAATGGTTTGTGTTTAACAAGTTCCCATGTTATATAGATAGCTAAAGCTATAATGTTGTGTAGTTGGAGATGGCTTGTTTGCTGCTCAGGCTTACATGAAGTATATAGTTTGTGTGTTGACCAAGGATGTGCCTCATTAGTTTGCATCTCACATAGTTGCATTACCTTATAATGAGACCTTTCTATGTAGCTTCTCTTAGTTTGGCTTTTTAAAACGTCTTCAATCATCACATTTAAGCTTGCACTCATCTAGTGGCTTCAAGGAGAAATATGCACGGCACCTCCCCTTTTACTAGCCATTCCTAGTCATCACTTGTCAAATAGGTTAAAAGATGTAATGCCCCTCTCAACATTATATACTAGCGTGTTGGGGGTGGGTGTACTTATAAGAAACTCTACATATCATGTGTGTTGAAGGGATATTTTTAAAAACACCTTTATTTGCGTGTTATGAGGTAACAAAATGAGCAAATGACCCCTCTTTCTTAAAACTTATATTTTTTAAAAATGTAATGGAAAAAACTCTCTTCTAAGTGTAATGTTGTAAATTTACCTCAATGTTACAAATTTAAATACCCCTTATGATAGCTTAAATTTTTCAAGGTACACCCCTTGAAATTATACGCAAGATAGTTTCTAAATTCCACTTATTATAGGAAAACCCAAGACGTGGTGTTTTGAGTTGTAAGAAAGGTGGATAGAAGAAAGGTGATATGCATCATTCCCAAGGTTTACAACCCAATAATATATCCAATATAGTTTTTTAAATCATAGTTAAAATTATAGCAAAAACACGATAGTGGTGTTTTGAGTTGTAAGAGAAGAAAGGTTATATGCATCATTCCCAACGTTTGCAAGGTGATGCAAAAATAGGAGGAAAGCCATGAGAAAAGCACAAGTGCCATGTTAAATTTAAGCAATTTGTTAATCTTATTTAACACTTGATGAGAATGCTTGAACGAGTGTTCTTTGGGTTTGACATGAGTGTTGGGATGAATGCCAATGTGGGAATGATTGGAGTGTTACCTATTCACAAGTCCCAAACTTGTCTTATAGAGCTAGCAATGTGTTTATCACAATTGTCTAGCATTGGAATCAAACTTAAAGTTTAGAAACTTATTGCTCTATTTACCCATAACAACTAAAACAAAAAACATAAGCGGTATGGTTTAATAGATAATATATTTAATGGCATTCAAGAAGTTTCATTCGTCGATGTGACCAAGCAACGAACAAGATATATTAGACTTGATCACTCCCAATATGTGTAATAGAGAAAAATAAATAGGCATTTTGCAAGAGTGGTTACATTTGATTTCCTAAGTTTGTATATATGCATGCCCAACAAACATAGATATTATGATCAAGGATCTATATCACTAAACATCTTCATTAGGTGATTCCATATGAAAGTATATGAACAAATATTAATTCAACTAAGCATATTCATTAGGTGTTTTAAGAAATGTAATGTATGAGAATCTTACTACTATATTATTTTTGTTGTAGGTTTGGAAAGCCCAAACCTCGAGAGGGCTTCCCAAACCTACCCCCTTTTCCAAACCTCACTTTTACAATCAAAACCCCCTCACCTCCCCTCTTTCTCACGTGTAATCTCTCCTTTTCTCTCTCCCCTTTCTTTTTAAGTTCCCCCCCCCCCCTCCCCCACCTTCCTTTTATTAAATTAAAACCCGCTCCCCTCTCTCACACTTATAATCTCTCTCTTTCTTTTCCCCCTCCTCTCTCTCTCTCTCATGTGTAGGGCCTAGGCTCTCTCTCTCTCTCTCTCTCTCTCTCTCTCTCTCTCTCTCTCTCTCCTTTAATTAAATCAAACTTCTTTCTAAATCAAAAGTCTCTCTCTCACAGTTAGATTAAAATTTTTCATTTAAAATTTTCTTTTAATTAAACATTTTAAAAAGTTTTTTGAACATAGTTTTTCACACACTTTGAGAGAGAGAGAGAGAGAGAGAAGAAGAAGAAGAAGAAGAAGAAGGATAAAAAGAAGAAGACTGCGGAGAGAGGAGGGGGGAAAGAGGAAATAGAATAGTCTTTTTTAAATTAAACATTTATCTTCTAAGTTCTTCCCGTTTCTCCCTCTCTCTCATGTGCCTAGGTTCTCTCTCTCTCTCTCTCAGTTAGATTAAACTTTTAATTTAAACTTTTTTAATTAAATATTTTTTACTTTTTAAAATTTAAAGCTTTTTTGACATAATTCCTCCCCCCTCCCCTCTCTCTCTCCTTTAATTAAATCAAACTTCTTCTTAAATCAAATGTGTGTGTGTGTGTATGTGTGATTAAACTTTTCTTTTAATTAAACATTTTAAAAGTTTTTTTAATTTAATTTTTTTAAACATAGTTTTTCACACACTTTGAGAGAGAGAGAGAGAGAGAGAGAGAGAGAGAGAGAGAGAGAGAGAGAGAGAGAGAGAGAGAGAGAGAGAGAGAGAGAGAGAGAGAGAGAAGAAGAAGAAGAAGAAGAAGAAGAAGAAGAAGAGAGAAGGGGGGAGGGGGGAAGAGGAAAGAGAATAGTATTTTTTTAATTAAAGATTTTTCCTCTCCCCCTTCCCCCTCTCTCTCATGTGTAGGGCCTAGGTTCTCTCTCTCTCTCTCTCTCTCTCTCAGATTAGACTTTTAATTGAAAAATTTAATTAAATTTTTAAAATATTTTTTAATTTAAATTTTTTTGAACATTGTTTCTCACACTTTGAGAGGGAGATAGAAAAATAGGAAAAAGGAGAAGGATAAAAAGAAGAAGAAGAAGAAATAGAAAAAAAACGGAGAGAGAGGGAAAAGAGAAAAGAGGATAGTTTTTTTAATTCAACCTTTTTATATAGTTTTTTACTTAGAGAGAGAGAGAGAGAGAGAGAGAGAGAGAGAGAGAGAGAGAGAGAGAGAGAGAGAGAGAGAGAGAGAGAGAGAGAGAGAGAGAGGAAATATTTAATTTGAAAGAGAGAGAAAATAGGGGGGAGAGAAAGGAAAAGAGAGAAAAGAGAAAAATAGAGAGAGAATAAAAAATATGTAGAGAGAAAAGAGAGCGAGAGAAAAAAACTTGAAAGAGAAAGAAAGAGGAAAAGAAAAATAAGGAGAGAGAGAGAGAGAGAGAGAGAGAGAGAGAGAGAGAGAGAGAGAGAGAGAGAGAGAGAAACTGAGAGAAATTTACAAAGAGCAAAAAAGAAAGAAGAGGAGAGGGGGAACAAAGAGAAAGAGAAATATAGGGAGGAGAAATATAAAATTCAAGAGAGAGAGAGAGAGAGAGAGAGAGAGGAGAGAGGGAGGAGAATAAAATGAGAGAGAAAAGAAGAAGAGAGAGAATTTGAACACACAGAGAGAATTATAGAGAGAGGAAATATAAAATTTAAAAGAAAGAGAAAAGAAAAAATCTAAAGAGAGGAATAAAAAAAGGAAAAAAGAGGAGAGAGAAGGAAAACAGAGAAGAGGGGAGAGAGAGAGAGAGAAGAAGAAGAAGAAGAAGAGAAAAGTCTTTTTTAAATTTAAAAAAATTTGGAGAGAGAGAGAAAATAAAATTTAAAAGAGAGAGAGGGAGAGAAGAAAAAAATAAAAATTAGGAGAAAGGGGAGAAGAAGAAAAGGGGGCAGAGAGAGAGAGAGAGAGAGAGAGAGAGAGAGAGAGAGAGAGAGAGAGAGAGAGAGAGAGAGAGAGAGAGAGAGAGAGAGAGAATAAAAGGAGAGAGAGAGGAGAAGAAGAGAGAGAATTATATATAGGGAAAATATTAAATTTACATACTTTAAGAGATATTGGAGGGGGGGAAGAGCGTGAGAGCATGTGAGAGAGAGAGAGAGAGGAAAGATAAAATTTAAAAAGAGAGAGAGAGACTTAAAAATAGAGGAGAAAGACAGAATGAAAAGAGAGGAGAGAGAAGAAGAAAAAAAAAAGGAAAAAAGAGGAGAGGGAGAGAAGGAAAAGAGAGGAGAGCGAGGGAGAATAAAAGGAGAGAGAGAGAGAGAAGAAAAGCGCGGAGAGAAAAAAATAAGAGAGAAAGAGAGAGAGAACCAGGAGAGGAGAAAAAATAAACTAAAATAGACGGCAGAGAGAGAGAGAGAAAAAAAATTAGACAAGGAATTTGGGGGGGGGGGGGGGAGAGTGTGTGTGAGTAAATAAAAAATTAAAAACAAAGAGGGAAAAGAGGAGGGAGAAAGATGAGAAATGGATTTTTGAGCGAACTTCACTTGCTGCTTCAAGACAGTGAAGCTGCTACGAAGCAACCTAGTATTACACGTGCGCGAAGCACGCACAAAACGCTAGTTTGCATGTTATGAGGTAATAAATTGACCAAATGACCCCTCATTCTTAAAACTTACATTTTTTTAAAGTGTAATTGAAAAACCTCTCTTCTAAGTGTAATCTTGTAAATTCACCTAAATATTACAAATTTAAATACATCTTGTGATAGCTTACATTTTTCAAGGTACACCCCTTGAAATTATACACAAGATAGTTTCTAAATTCCACTTATTATAGGAAAACCCGAGACGTGGTGTTTTGAGTTGTAAGAAAGGTGGATAGAAGAAAGGTGATATGCATCATTCCCAAGGTTTACAACACGATATTATATATAATATAGTTTTTTAAATCATAGTTAAAATTATAGTAAAAACACCACCATTGTGGTGTTTTGAGTTGTAAGAGAAGAAAGGCTATATACATCATTCCCAAGGTTTGTAAAGTGATGCAAAAATAGGAGGAAAGCCATGAGAAAAGCACAAGTGCCATGTGAAATTTAAGCAATTTGTTAATCTTATTTAACACTTGATGAGAATGATTGAATGAGTGTTCCTTGGGTTTGACATGAGTGTTGGGAAGAATGCCAATGTGGGAATGATTGGAGTGTTACCTATTCACAAGTCCCAAACTTGTCTTATAGAGCTAGCAATGTGTTTATCACAATTGTCTAGTATTGGAATCAAATTCAAAGTCTAGAAACTTATTACTCTATTTACGCATAAAAACTAAAACAAAAAGCATAAGTGCTATGGTTTAATAGATAATATATTTAATGGCATTCAAGAAGTTTCATTCGTCAATGTGACCAACCAACGAACAAGATACATTAGACCCGATCACTCCCAAGACGTGTGATAGAGAAAAATAAATAAGCATTTTGCAAGAGTGGTTAGATTCGATTTCCTAAGTTTGTACATATGCATGCCCAACAAACATAGATTAATATTATGATCAAGGATCTATATCACTAAACATCTTCATTAGGTGATTCCATATGAAAGTATATGAACAAATATTAATTCAACTAAGCATATTCATTAGGTGATTCAATAAATGTAATGTGTGAGAATATTGATTGCTCAATTTGACATACTAGCTATTGCATCTTTTGCAAGCGGTAAGGATTTGCTATGGTGTGGCTCTCCTACTATTCACTAAGCCACAATTATAAATAAAGTACAAGAAAAGATTGAGATTCTTTTCCTTGTCCTAAATGGGGGTTGGGGCCCTTGGATGGTTGTTTGCACACTTGAGTGATTATAGTTAGGTGGGGCTGAAAGGAAGCCATGAGTGCTTAGCCAAATTAAGGAATATACACCTCATGGTAGCAAGTGCTAGAGGTGACTTTGATGCAGTGAATGCCCCGATGACACACACTTCACCTATGGTACATGCCAAGGTAGAAGTTGAATATAGCAATAGATTAAAGCATTTGTTATATGGATTAGTGTGTGTAATGTCTCTCTTGAAGACATGTAGGCAAAGATCAAAAAATTTTTTTTTGGAGACAAGTGTTAAGGAGATCCTATGGAAAGATGAAAATCCTTAGTTAGTTTTTTGAGATAAGTGTGAAGATCAAATCCTTAGTCAAGACTCAAGGTGGGTAAATCCTTTGTTATAATGTGCACAAGTGCGCGTAAAGTGTCTCTTCAAGATATAATGGTAATGTTTGGGCAAATTGTGTAAATCACACGGGTGCATATACAAGCCCTTTTGTTACCATATGGGAGGTGCCTACGAGGAACAAAGGGTTGTACTTTAGTCCAAGTGGAAAAGGATGAAAGGAAAATATCTTTCCTTTTGCCAAGCATGCAAGAAAGGAGCGGCCCTTTAGAGATGGTCAATTCCGTGGCAAGTTGGAGGGCCTTTAAAGAAAACAAAAGAAGGGCTAGAAATCCATCCCATTTTCTGAAATTCCAAATATTAGAAAACTCCAAAGGGCCCCACGGCCCACAACCGTTCCCTCCACCAATAATTGGGAATCCTAGTGGGGGGGGGGGGGATCATTGAATCTTGCATGGAAGGGGGGAAATAATAATAATAACAAGGCATGGAAAGGTTAATAAATTAGATTATCCACTTATGAGTACTAGTGCATGCATGAAAGTATTGAAAATGTATGTCCTAAGCATGGCGTCAACTTTCATGTGCTACGGCAATGCCAAGGGGGACAGGCTTGCTTGATTAGAGAAGCTTTCTAGTAGCCTTTATAATCAAATGGAGAGAGAGAGAGAGAGAGAGAGAGAGAGAGAGAGAGGCGCTAGAGCCCACACAAAAGGCTTGGCACGTGGAGGTCTTGGCCTTTTGCAAGGAAGCCTCTTGGGTGGCAATCCTTGTGATTTTGTTCACGCAAAGGAGTTTGATTGAGAGAGAGAGAGAAAGAGAGAGAGAGATCCATGCCCATCTCCCATGGCGTCCCATCTATTCACATGCCTTCTCACTCCCATCTATTCACATGCCTTTGAACTTAGTCTTCTTGCCTTCCAACCCATCTACCATGCAAGTGGCATGTTGAGCACGCTACACTTCTTTCATCTCCAGGGTAACTTGCAAAGATTCATGCCATGTAATCATCCAGAGGGGTTATTCTATGCTAGGACTTCCTCGACATTCTTCAAGTCTAGGCATTTAAGTGAGCCCACGATTCCTAAAAGAGATGGAGGCTGACAATGGTGCCGTGTGAGGTTGACTTTACTTGCAAGACTTCGATAAAGTCTAGCAAGTCCCTACTATTATGGCACTACCCTAAGAAAACATTAATTTACAAACATGGTAACTTACATCCAAATGATGAGCTTGATAAGGGAATTAGTGGGGCACATTTACAAGTGTTGTCCCGATACAATTCATAGATAAGCTAAGAAGGGTGATCACACATCCAAAAACCATGGCTTACACTTTGAGAGGTGAGACCAAAAGCTATAATTCACTTTAATGAATACTTGGCCACCTTGTTGGCTTGGAGAGGGTAGCATATTTTTGGGTCACATGAACACAAACACATCTTTTTCAATGATGGGAGCTACCAAATTGAGGCAATTAAAACTTCTTTGTAACAACACCTTTAAGTGACAGTAGAATCAAAAATAAACTTATAGGAGTATAGATAGAGGCCTTGACTAGTCACCAAGCTAAAAATCTCCATGCCTTTGAAATCCAACATTTGGATGCACAAATCTCAAATTACAAATGGGTATTTTTCTTCACTACTATGCCCATACCCTTACAAAACATAACATCTATCTCATCACCTTAGAACATTGTATGTATACATGCCCTCATCCCTAGTCACATAAAGGGCCATGTTTGGTTCAAGGGTGTAACAATTATCATATCTAAACATTCTATATGTATGCATGCCCTCATCATTAGTCACATGAAGGGCCATGTTTAGTTCAAATGCGTAACAAATAACATGCATTCGCTACCACCTGTGACGTAGTCAGGGGGTAAGTAAAGAGAGTTCTACTTAACTTTCTATTCACATACTGCTGATTTAAAGCATCCAGTAGCAAATTTTACTTTTTTCCATGGGCTTCATGGCATCTAGCATGCCTAGATAGCTCACCAAGTTCATGAAAATGTTTAGAGAAAAGCCACACATTCTAGAATACACATCCAGTCATCTTATAATCATTGAGTTAGTTGAAGGCTTAACTTAGTTACTCACAGTCAAAGGGATTTATGAGTCACTTGGAGGCATGTTAGAATAACTCATTATGAAAGGATGTGGTGGCATTACTCAATGGCTTCTCAATAGCTTACTATGAAAGTGATTAGGAAGTGATTTCTTGCACTCATCGATAGCTTACTCTGAAAGTGACCAAGAATTCGTTTATTGCACTCATTTTCACATATGTGCTCAAGGTAGTCTAGTTCCCAAATAACAAGAAAAGCTCAAGAGAAGACACCGAGAATCTATGTATAACAATTTGAACATATTCTTTGGTGTGAAAAAAATCATTTACCTCAATGGATGTGCAATGCAATTTGAGTAAGACATAATGCAACATCTACCTCTCTACACATGCTTTCACCACTGCTTTGACGCTCTTTGCCCACCGTGTGAACAAGGTAATGGGGTATATACCAAAGTTCACACATCATGTGCTAATCTAGGAGCGTTCATAAACTATATAATGCACTTCATTGCTCACTTATAAGGTGATGAGATAATGCATTGCTTAATCTTGTGTGGTGTCGGCACGATCGTATAACATTGCCTCTTTAACTAGGGCTAGATTTTACATCTTGCCTTACCTTTTAAAAAATGTGTGGAAGGTTGCCCACTTTACATAATTTGTGTTTAGGTTAAAGGGGCCAGCTTACTAACATGTAGTAGTGCACTTTTATACCTTTTTTGAAGAGATGAGAATCGTAGCCTTTACATCTAATGTATGCGTCAATCCCTTTGCTAGTATCAATTGGTTTGCATGTACCGATATAGACATAGTTTAAAGCAGAAAGCCCACAAAATAGTTGTGGATTGGGACCAATGTCACGGCACCACTAGACCAAGTGGGGGTTGTAGGTGATGATGAGTAGGAAAACAGTTGTAAAGCATAAAAAGGTGACAACTATCTGGTTAATACAGATTGATTTGAATGGTGTCTTATGAAAGCCAAAAGCATATATGTGTGAGATTTTCTTCTTTAGATATGTGTGATATTTTCTTCTTTGTGAGATAATAGTTGATTTAAGCATCATGTCATGAGTGGGAAGCAAGCCCATTTGAGCTTCACATATGTGCCACCAGAGTTGGCATGTTATAAGAAGGAAGGGGAGTGTCACTTAATAAAGGTGTGATGGGAGAGGAACCTTGATGGGGGGGTCTCCAAAAGCCACGATAGAAGAAGAAGAAGATAAGCATGAGAATGGGCGCCTTGACAAAGGGGCTAATAAGGCCTTAGGCAAGCAAGAAAGCTAGCAAACAAATAAAAACTGTGTGAAAAGGGACAAGTGAAGTGATGTGAAGGTTAATCAATAATATCATGGAGTGACGTGAGGGGCCTGTGCAGCTGGGTTATAAAACAATGGCCCAATAATCTTTGCTCTTCTCCTTCTGCCTCTCTCCCCTGTTCTTGCCCTGGCTTGAGAGAGAGAGAGAGAGAGAGAGAGAGAGAGAGAGCCTCCTATATGAACCCATTGCTCATCACCCCCTCTTTCTTCTTCTTCTCCTTCTTCTGAATCTTGTCTCGTCAGTTCTTGAGAGAAGGCCTGTCCTCTTGCATCAATGACACCTCCTGCAGAAATTACCCATTCTTACATACCATTCCTCAGTTAACCCAAAAGAGCAGAGGATTCCCCTCTCATTGCTCTGCAGCACTTGCCGCACTGTAGTTGCACACTATGGATTTTGTTAAGCCTAATTATTCACAGAGACTGCAGCAACAGCAGCAGCAGCAGCATCCCAAGGTGGAAATGGCTGCCATGAGACAGGTGATAGGCTTCAATCCAATTACCACAGACATGAGGCCCAAATTACATAGAGGAGGCGGGCAGGAATGCCGGCAATCCCCTTCATCTTCATCCTCCCCCCCTCCGTCTTGGTCTAGTGGTAGAGGCTCCACCTCTCCCAGATCTGCCCTGCAAGGCCTCCTCCTCTCATCATCTGCCATGGATCCCCCCCCTCTAATTAATCATGAACCACCTGCCACTGGTGGGCAGTCCACCAACAATGGTGGTCTGCGCTGGAGTACTCATGGGCTTGATGGCGCAGCCCATCATGAGTGCATTCCCGGAAGTGATCAGTGCCCTTCTGGAGGAGAGTCCAAAGATCAAACAAAAGGAGTGATGATGATGATGAATGGAGCTGGTCATTCAAGCTGCAACAGTAGCATGATGATGATTCATGGAGCTATTGGTCCATCCACAGCCTCCAGCAACCCTGGGGTGATCACCAATGGAGCAGCTATTCATCATCCCATAATCTCCAAAAGCCCTAGGTTGATTGATGGAGCTGATCTATACCTACTTCCAAAAAGCTCTGAGGTACCGATCAATGGAGCTCAGGGGGTTATGATTAATGGAGCTAATGATCATCCCATTATCTCAAGCAGCTATGGTGTGAATAATAGGAATGGAGCCAATCGTGCCATGCTCTCAAACAACAACATTCAGGTGCAGATGGAGAGAAGCAATTATGCTCATTCCCTAACCTCAAACATCAACTCTCACTCTGCTACTCTAGGAAGCAGCTGCAATACTAGCCATGGCTTCCAAGAGGCTGCAACTAGGCAGGCCACTATGACATTGAAAGGGCAAAATCCCACAATGAGCAGTGACAATCAATTCATGGCCAGAAGGGATAGGATTTCAGGCAGCAAGAATGGGGGAAAGCTGGAACCATGCACGATCACTGCATCAGATGATCATCCCAAACTGAGGGAGATTAAGGAGGATCATCCCAAATTAAGGGATCAGATTAAGGAGCCTCATCAGTATGGCATGGTGAAATTCGGACTGCAGGTCCTGCACCGCTCCACGAGGGCGCGGGCCGGGGGCTTCAATTCGGAGGGAATGGCTGCTGAATTAATGGCAACAAAGCTGGAAAGATCAGAGACTAGGACTCCGCCATATCCAATCTACAAGTCGAACAATATTATAACTTATGGCAGTAGCCGATCATCATCATCAAAGCGCGGATCAGGAAGAAGCCTGTTTGTGCTGGTTTCAAGCTCTGATGACTACAGTAATGGAGATGATTGCTATTATAGTTATCATGATGATGATGATGATGATCGTGATCAGCTTGATTACTGCTCTTCTAACCACAGAAGTAGCCCCTCTCTGTCCATGGATTTCCTCAAGAGATGCCATCTCTGCAGGCGCCATCTTGCGCCAGGCTATGACATCTTTATGTACAAGTAATTAACTGATCCCACGTCCCCTAATTCCTTCTCTAATCCCTCTTAATGCTGACGTTTGGGCTTCTAATTTCTTCATTTTGGCTTATCTTAGTTTCTTGAAATTTGGGTTTATGATTTCTCCAATTGGGTATATAATTAACAGCAATTAATTGATCCCACACCTAATTCCCTCGCTAATCCCTCGTAATGCTGATGTTTGGGCTTCTAATTTCTTCATTCTTGGCTTGTCTTACTTTCTTGAATTTTGGGATTGTAATAGGCTGGCCTTAATATGATTTTGTGATGAATTTGGGTTTGCGAAAGGTTGGCCTTATGATTTCTTTAATTGGGTAGAACAGTTCAATTGTTTGGATTTAGGATGATTCGGGTTATGGATCCATTACCTCACACCAAGCTAGAGTAGTTCTTGTTTGGGTATGCCTGATTTGGCTTATGCATTTGATTGCCTTGTACTAAACTAGGATAGTTCATCCTATAATGGGTTATGATGTAATTTAGAACCAAAATATCCTAAAGGCACTATCCAATTGGCCTTTCCATTTGTGCAAATTTTGGGCATTTTTTGTTTAACATACATGGAATGGTACTTGCAAAACTAGAACCACCATTGTTTTTCATTTTGAACTCCAACAATTAAGATCAATGTCTCATCTAATGGGCATCTAGGACTCATTGTATTAGGGGCAACTAAGTATTAAGTAGCCAATTGTTTCATTGTTGGGGTTTGGACACTTTTGTTTGAACATGCATGTGAGACACATTCGTGCATGGTATCATTGATGTAGTTTGCCTTGCAACTAATGGTTTTTTTTTTGTATATTTTGCAATGCAGTGGGGACAAGGCCTTTTGTAGCATGGAATGTCGCTATCAACAAATAGTCACTGATGAGAAAAGGGAGAATTGCCCCCCTTTGATAATGCGAGCAAGTTCAAACATCCCCATCTCAGCAATAGCCACACTCTACTCTCATCCCTCTACAGCAAAACCAAGTCACTACAATCAACGCAATCTCCTTAATAACAACACAATGGCTGTTGCATAGTCTCAAAGTGACGAATTTCCACCTCAAGAGCACTGGATGGATAAATTCAATGATGGAGTTGGGAATTACTTACGACTATTGAGAGTAATATGTTCTATTTCCAAAAATTGCCTAACCTTTTTTAATTTGTGGTCCATGAAGTGATACAAAGCCAGGAAGTGGCATAACACATTTGTAGAAGAGGCTCTTGGTGGATGATAGTCTAAAGCCTATTGATTGGGCTACTCAAAAGAGAGTAATGTCTCTCATTTATTTTGGATCCTACTACAATCATGATGATGATGAGATGAGTGTAGTATTATGGCTCTTGTACTTCTAGCTATCAATATAGCATCTTAGCTAGCCTTTATAGAGATTGTGTACTCATTCTTATACATCATTGATAACATATGCCATATATGGGGCTCACATTTCTATGTGCCTGATAAACTCTTTTGAGTCTTGTGGTTTTGAGCCTTTTTTTTCTTTTGAAAAGGACATTGTGAACTAGATGGTATCAATCTTAAAGTGACTTTTCTATGTCCTTGCCACCAACTTCTAATCATGCCAAATTTGTACAAAGCATTTCAAATGTGTACAAAAGCATGTCATATCATATGCATCATCATGTACCACTTTGATGCAATGTACAACCACTTATGCCTATGATAGCACATCCTTTCTATAGCACATGCATATTTCACATGTGTATTCCATATGTGTGATAACTGAGCTACTGGAGTATCATATAATCTTCCATGCAAACCAACGTCCACAAAGAACATTCATTTTGTTTAGAAGTATAATGCAATAAATGTTAACTTCTACCTAAAAGAGAAGCAAAGAGTTTAAATTAAAATTTATATACATGCATGCATGTAGAGATTACACATAGACACATACATTAACATGTACATCCATACATAGATACATGCATAGGATACATTCAATCACTTACGGGATTGTGTTTGCATGTATGTGGTGTGCATACGTACGGCCTTATGGGCCACATATTAGATCACCTTCCACTATATTTTTAATTAAGGAAGTCTTATTATGTAGTTGTTTCTAGATTTTGACTTGGAACTTTTCATTAATTATTTAAAATAGTTGAAAACTAGAATGTGTGCATGCTTGCATTTAAAACATGCAAGTACATTTCTATGTATCTATACACCCTCACAACTTTAATAGCAAGGATACATTAATAGACCTAATGGCATGACTACGTTAGTAGCTAAAAGAAACACAGTTTGAGATATATGCATGTAAATTGTTGTAGTTACTTTAGTAGCACACTTGCACACAAAAAGTCAAAAGATAAGAAATAAGCATGGTTTGTGAATGTAGAGAGAGAGAGAGAGAGAGAGAGAGAGAGAGAGAGAGAGAGAGAGAGAGAGAGAGAGAGAGAGAGAGAGAGAGAGAGAGAGAGAGAGAGAGAGAGAGAGAGAGAGAGAGAGAGAGAGAGAGAGAGAGGAGGAGGAGGAGGAGGAGGAGGAGGAGGAGGAGGAGGAGGAGGAGGAGGAGGAGGAGGAGGAGGAGGAGGAGGAGGAGGAGGAGGAGGAGGAGGAGGAGGAGGAGGAGGAAGAAGAAGAAGAAGAAGAAATCCATAGTATACTAAAATCATATATCTATATGATCACGAACCTCTATGCTTGCATACAATATTGTTGCTAACCTATTCACCATCATTTCTACAAGTGATACTTAGATAAAATATGCAAAGGGACTCCTATTTTTGCTCCTTGAAATTTGTCATTTTCTAGCTTGTATTTACTCGAATATATAATTCAACAACACAATGAAT
Source organism: Lygodium microphyllum (assembly GCF_053477565.2). Lineage (NCBI taxonomy): Eukaryota > Viridiplantae > Streptophyta > Polypodiopsida > Schizaeales > Lygodiaceae > Lygodium > Lygodium microphyllum. The sequence goes on from NC_141149.1 coordinate 129,056,028, forward strand.
CCTAGAATAATAACAAGGAGATTATAGAAACATGAGAAGCATTTCTACATTGTAGTTTTTTAATTGCAATTATTGACTTTGAAGGAATCAATTACACCCTATCATAAATGTAAGTGATCTTATTTGAAGTTATCCCCACTTTGTGTAACTACATTTGCCAATTTCCATTTTTTGAATACCTAAAAGGTGGCACCCGAATAACATGCCCATAAGTTTCTCAAAACCATATGATATGACATATCATTAGAAAGCACTTGAAAAATAAAATCTATTGAGCTATAGAGCGCTCGATTTGGAGTTTTAGTGTTCAAGTTATGACAAATCCAAAGATTTGACCTCGTGTCCCAAACTTATGGGAAATTCCCATATTCATCAATATGGTGTTATAACCTTTACTTCTTTATACTTTACTTTAGACACACATCACATGCTTTCTCCATATGATACATTATCTTATTGTTATCATTATAAAACTCAAATTTGGATCTCATGTATAGGAAACCAACGTGAAAATACATTGATAAGCAAATTCAAGGTAATCACTGATTTATGATTAGTAAAAGCACCTGGGTTGCAATTGAACTTTTTCAAAATTCATTTTCTATGCGAATAATGGCCAATTTTAATGTTTGCCTGAAAAATTTGATTGTATTATTTGATGACACATCAACACGAGTTTGCAAATCAACTTGAAACATAAGAGGTACATGTATCCTAATCTAACTTCCATATAGTGAACTCACAAAATGCACAAAGCTAGAAACATAATAGATGCAAGTTCACAAAAGGAGGGGATGGAGTATCACAAGTGTGGGTACAAAATGGCCAAAGTATCATCTGTGTTCGTGAGTAGGGGGCATTCCAAGATGTGATAGCATATCCTAGCAACAATGCTTCACATTTCTAAGGTGTGTTTAAGTTTGGAATATTCTCCAAGTGTCTGGACCTTGGCATGTCTAGGGAATGTTGATCTATTTCAAAACAACTCAAAATCGAGATGGCATTCATGTTCACAGGTAGTTGGGCTCTCTCCATCTTTGCCTTGGTATCTATCTCCATCTTCCTTTGTTTTAATATTTTATATATAACTAAGTTTAGGGTTTTCCTAAATGCAAGAAGAAATATTTTTTTTTCTTGGTGTATTCAAGCACTTCTTATATCATGAGATCCATGTGCCATGGTATCCAAGCACTCTGTCATGTGTATTCAAGGCTACAATGATATCCAAGTAATAGTGCTTGGAATTTTGGGGAGTGTTGATCACATCACTATGTTGATCATGTAAGAGTCATTTTCAAGGAGAACTCAGAACATCACAAATCCAAGTCCGCTAAAGGAGGACTGCTTAGAGAAACATCTGCAACATTATGTTCTCTTGAAATATGCTCATATAAGATGGTGAGATAGCATTGCATTTTCCCAAAATGGATTTAGAGAGGGATAAGTAGTTTGATTTGCAATGCCCTACTTGATATGGCTAATTGATTAGAGAGCTATGGAGATCGAGAATTGTTTCTTTCAATGCACCAAATGCAAGCCATGACAAGAATGGCGATAATGATGGAGCAAATTTGTTTTAGGGATGGATGATATCTATGAGCTTGATTTAAATATGGTAGTGGCACCTCAAACAATGCATGGAAGGAGAGAATTGAGACTATTCTACATGGGTAGAATATAAGTTCAAACCTTGCATCTTTCAATCCTTTTGTATAATTTCACAATAATCTCATAACAGTGCTCTCTTTGGATGCAAACATATTGATGTTGGAAGAGTTACTTATGTTGGAAGTGCCAATGCTTGGAGTTAGTAGTACCATATTGCATACATTCTAAGCATAGTCCAAGTGCCATCACTTGGCATTTTCAAGGTTTGTTGATCAGGTCTCTATGTTGCTAAGGTCACTATCATTTTGGAATATGATTATAATGAAAAACCTCAATCTTGGTTACAATCATAGTAATGGGACTACCCCTAATGTAGTCACAAGCCTAATGTCATTTTCAAATATGATTACAAAATGTAGAACCTCGATCTTGGTTACATCCACATTAATGGGACTATCCTTGATGTAGTTGCAAGCCCACCAATCATCACTTTTAGCTTTTTCCATGCCCCAAAATCTACTTAATGGCTGCATACCATTAGGAATATGGAAATTAATACATGTGCAAAGCATAGATCTACCTATAGATCATCTATATAGGTCAATTTTGGTGAGTGTTGGGAATTGTATGAATGTGTTGAGTCTCAATCCTTCTCAAAATTCATTAATTGGAATCATATCAGAAGCCCAACAACCATGTTACAATGTCAAAATATATATTATTGCACTAGGGACAATAAGGCAAGGCACTAGTACTTGGAAGTGGTTGTAGTGAGGTGATAGCTTGGCGAAAAATTGTTACACTAGAGGTATCTGACCTACTATTGATAGCCTACCAATTTTTTGAATAGGATACATCAATTATTTGATGGATGGACTTCCTTTCCACAGTTCATTAAAGAAGATTATGTAGGAGGAGTTTTTATTGTTACTAAATAGAACACATCTAGTCATTAGATTGGATGTGGCATCCACCATTGGTCACGAATCATGACATATGCAATTTTTGGTCATTCATCGAGCATGTCCACAAAAGTAAGCCATGCTACTCATTTTTTGAAGAGCATGTTGATTATTTTGCTAATCTATGATGGGGCTCACAATATTTGGGAAGCGTTATGATGATGCACCAGTGCTTGGCATTATGATGATCTACTAGTACTTGGCATTTTTTGGGTGAGTGCTTGGATCTCCTTCTGCACAAGATTGTTGACACATTCATGAGTTAACCATGTAATCTTATAACAACAAAGTAGTTGGGGTAATTTATGGACGCACAACTTCCAAGTGCATGGTTATGTTTTCTCTCATAAACTAAGGTGAGAATGTCATATTTTAGAGAAAGCACCAATTCTTGGGAAAGATGTTGACATTTTCCCATCTTCATCATCCTTTATTATTGGACTTGACATGCCACATATCACATGAGAGAAATATTATTACTACCTTAAGACCATGGTTGATAGTTCTCTCATGGAGGTGTGGCAAGATCGATTGTGATCTACATTACCAAGTCTTAATTCCTAATCTTAACTACCTTAATAGTTTCCCCTCTACTAGTATTGAGAATTAGGTTCACATTCTCTCAATTGAGTTATATCAAAATCTAGACCTCATGGTCAAGGGCCTCTAGCAACTTGTAGCATGGCTATTGCCTTGTTCCACCTCGATGGCTTGGACAACAGAGAGTATATCCGTGGTTTAACAAGATTGATTGATGGGGTTGCATGATCATTATGTTTCTTGGATGCTCTATAATTATTGTTTTCATGTTGGTTGAATTCAAGGTCCCCCCTAAGTAGATGACATAAGTGAGGAAGCAATTGGAAGAAGTGATGGTAAGTGTGTTGTCGAAAGTAAGTATTGCTTGATTTTTTTATAAATTTGTTAATTTCTTTCAATCAAGAGTCTAGGATCAATAGAAAAGTGGATGTATCTATCGTTTTATCAACAATTATAATGACATTTTCATGGCCATCTAGTTTAAAGCTAAGGGGATCTAGCACTTGCATGAGAGGTACACCCAATGTGATTTTAGGACTGAAAATGTTTTATTTTTGGATGCTTGTTTCATATGTAAGGCCTCAACTAGAAGACAACAAGATTATGTCAATTTTGGTCCTTTTGTTTGGCACATTCAAGCAAAGCTAACAACAAAAGAAGTGGAGATTTGATTGGCATGGTTAAGATTATCAAAGATTGTGATGTGTTGTCTAAATACAAGATTCTAGGTGTCTTGAAATGTCCACAAATCCCATTTTATTGCGTGTTCCCATATCCAAGGGTGCATGGTTCGAGAAGCGATATATCTTTTGTTAAGATTGCACTAGAGGTAGAGACCTACTACCACGAGAAGGGAACTTTTATTATGTTTAGCTATTTCTCAAACTAGCCAAGAGATGCCAGTGTGATGAATGAGATTTGTGCAAGAGGGGATTGCCATTGGCATGACATTGATAAAGGAGTTTTGAGCTTAACTTGAGAGGGAAAACAATACTACATTACTTTTAAATAAGATATTTTAAGAAATTTTTCACCATGAATACGTAAAAGGTTAATATATGAAATAGAAATATGTAATCAGAAGTTAATATAAAAATTACAAATACATGATTAAAAATATTGCAACAAAGAATCATACTAAAGATCAAAGGTTAATCAAAGAATAGGAGGTTTTGGTAGATTTTAAGCATAAATATAATGATTGCATTAAAAATGTGAGCTTTTTGCTAGCATAAGAGTTTGCACTCATATGAGTGGTGGCTAAATTATGAAATATACAAGTTTGATTGACTGCTTGGAACTTCTAGCACCAAAGGTTCTCAACATGATCAATCCCTCAATAGGGAAGGAGTGAATGTAGACTTTATTCTCCTTAAGGTTTAATGGTATTGAGATAGTAATTAATCTTGATGGCCATCTCTTTTATCTCCATCAAAAGAAGGATAACATGGTTGAGGATGCTTGAGAGCTCGACAGCGATGCAAAGTGCTCGTGTGATGCTCAACATAGCTTTTTAATTTAGAATGTAAGATATTGTCTAGATATTTGATTTAGCATGTTTACATGGAGGTCAAAAGTTTCTTTGAGTATAGATAGTTTCCTTGAGAGAAGTTGCTAGAGATGTTTGAGAGAAATACAGTGTGGACTTTGGAGGACAAGTAAAATTTGTAGCAACCATAAGGAATCCTTTGATCTTGCTTGCCAGGCCCTTTGTGCATGATTATTTCTCTTAGGTTTTGTATAAAGGAAAAAAAAAACATTTTTGGAACTATCAAAGACATTGGATCAAAGGAAAAGATCTAAAAGAATGATATGATCCTACACAATCTCAATTAGATATAGCCTCTTGTCACATGCTTTTTCTTCTCAATTCATGGGTATGCTCTTGTGAATGCATACATATGATTTCATGCTTTAATAACAAATTTTTTCTTCACTTGAGGAATCTCAAGTCGATAGAAGACTCATCAAGGGATTCCAAGTCATGGGTGGACATTACAAATAAGGAATCCTGCATGTATGGGGATGGCATGGATGAGATTTCTTAATATGAGATAAATAATTTCCCATGGTGATTGACCATCTAATGCGTTGCCATATGAGAGGCAGAAATTTGATGAGATCAAAGTGCTTGGAGGTGGTCTTTATTCATAATAGGCATATGGTGAGAATTGTGTGAAATTTAAAAATTACAACATTGACTTTCCCATATATATCTTTAAATATCATGCTTGCACTTTCCATCTAGATGATAAGGGCCACTTGGAAATGTTTCTACATTTGGCATGTTTTGTCTAGCTCCCTTATTAGAGGAGTTGTTTTTTCCCTTTTCTTGATCCATTGGGTTTGTTAAATGCAAGTGCAAAAAGACTCCATAATTTTTGAAAGGAGGTTGTCATATTAAGAAAGTGGATATTTTATTGAGAGCTAGGCTTTCTCTCATGTAAATGCTATATAAATTAAGTTTGCACCCCAAGACTAGGATGTGTGCAAGTAAATTTTCATCAAAATTAAAGTCTAGGTTCATGCAAAAGAAGGGAAGACTAGTCATGTGGCCACAAAGAGGGCTGGATGCCCAAGGGAAGTGGGAAAATCTAAAAATCATGTATAGAAAGGATGAAAAATAATAGAAGGGGTTCTTCATGGAGAGGGAGAGAGAGAGATGGAGAGGGAGAGAGAGAGAGAGAGAGAGAGAGAGAGAGAGAGAGAGAGAGAGAGAGAGAGAGAGAGAGAGAGAGAGAGAGAGAGAGAGAGAGAGAGAGAGAGAGAGAGAGAGAGAGAGAGAGAGAGAGAGAGAGAGAGAGAGAGAGAGAGAGAGAGAGAGAGAGAGAGAGAGCACATGTAATAGAAACAAGGCCAAGCCTTTCTCTTTCATCACTTCTACATGTTTTAACCTGTTAGTTCCAATTTTTGGTTATCTATAGTTTTTATTCCCTTACAAAATTTTAAAAAGGAAAAATAGAGTTTATGCTTTTGTTGTTTAGGAAGAATAACATATTAGAGAATTTGGAAATCTCCCAAGTCCCACTTTCAAATAAGTGATAAAGATTTGGCCATGTGGCTAAATCTTAACCCATGCTTCAAAGTGAGACTTGGAAAGAGAACCTATATGGTAATTAGGGTAAACTCCACTTTCAAGTAAGGGAAAATATTTGACCATGTGGCCAAATATTAACTATATTTGGAATTCCCAAACTATATGAGAATTTCCAAACTCCCTAATATAGCGTTGAAGGGAGACCCTTGCCTTTACATTCTCCTTTTTGTCGACTTGTTGCATTGCTTTGTTGAATGGCTGCCAACTAGATTGAACTCCATGGTGCTACCATTGAATAACTAGCTGCTTGCCATCTACATCAGACAAGTGGCATTGGTATTGAAAATAGGATACAAAGCAAAGATGAATAATTTGCAGAAGAGCCAACTTGGCAAATATCCATTGTCAAGAGCAATCAACTTGGTTTCCTACTGATTTCATTTGAGAAAATGTGATTGCCCATGCACAGTGGATCATCAATATCAGATGCCTATCGATGACTATAGCAACACCAATGATTAGCTGGTCTTCATTGACACCCTAGTATGTTCAATGCCGATGCCTTTTCTCTAGCAATATCATCAATGTAAGGATCTTTATCAAACAACCTATTGTTGTCACTTATCATGCCATCAATTGCCATCACCATGACCTAGAGCAAACACTTTATCTCTTGAAGGCATCGACATCACACCACACAGGTGGTCATCTATAGTCTTAATAAACATTAGATGGGCTATCAAGCATGATGATTCCTATTTAGAAGCTCACCTTTGTCTCCCCTTGCAATCTCTACAACCATCTCATCTTCCTCTCTCATCCATATCCTCTCCATCCATTTTCCCTACCTTTCAATCCCCACAAGAGAGAAAACTATCTCACTGAGTCATTAGGAAAGAAGAGGAATCTCGGGGCAAAAATTAGGGGGAAATTTTAGGCTAAAGCCTATTTTTCAAAGGTTTTCTTGGTCAGTGGGCTAAATTTTGGGCTTGAAAACTCAAAAGATAGCCCATATATCCCAAAATCCTCATATTTGGACTAAAATTCATCTAAAATTAGCTTAAAAATCAAGTTTTCTCATCACATTTGCCCAATTTTCTAATTTCTTTACCTTTTATCAATCAACCACCTATCTACAAACTAAAAATCATTGGGATATCTTATTTCTTTACCCTAAAGAGGATCAACCAATAAGCAAGAGAAGGAACCATCAAGAAAGGGGAGACGTTGCCGCAATAGAACAAGACAAGGCAAAGGAAGTAAGCTTCAATCCTTCAAGGCATGCTTTTTATTCACAATCCACATGAGAAATAATTAATGAGAAATGTCCTTTATTGATTAACATGGGTGGTTGTAATGGCTATAACCGACTACATAGTGTGTCCTTTCCTCTCTTCCCTTCTCTTTGACTCCCATCTTGTTTGCAAGGGTGGTTCTAACAGGACACACACACACACACACACACACACACACACACACACACACACACGCACACGCACACGCACACGCACACGCACACGCACACGCACACGCACACGCACACGCACACGCACACGCACACGCACACGCACACGCACACGCACACGCGCGCGCACACACACACACACACACACACACACACACACACACACACACACACACACACACACACACACACACACACACACAATGCACTTTCTACCTAAATTCTCTTGATGTTTTATGACAATGTTCTCTCGATGCTTTGCACTAGGTTCAAAGGCACATTTCATGGTGTTTGTTATTGGCTTTGACCCAAAATTGCTAGCTCACATTGCTATCTCCCTGCTAAGAGTGTTGATGGCTTCTTCACCTCTTCATTACCATCAACTTGGTTTAGTCATCAATGCCTTCTTTATCACAATCTCTCTCTCTCTCTCTCTCTCTCTCTCTCTCTCTCTCTCTCTCTCTCTCTCTCTCTCTCTCTCTCTCTCTCTCTCTCTCTCTCTCTCTCTCTCTCTCTCTCTCTCTCTCTCTCTCTCTCTCTCTCTCTCTCTCTTCAAAGCTCAATGGTGAAGCTAGGTAGCTAGTTAATCTATTGATTTCACAAAAAGAGTGGAAGAAATTGAAAGAGTTAATTATAGATATCAAGGCACGTCTCTCTAAGACCTCTACTAAACCCTCCTTATATGTCCCTCATTAAATTTGACCACCTCTCCTTTTTCCTCATCAAAAGTGTGGCTTGAGGGATCCTTATGCATAGGAGACAACATCATGCGTGTGATGCTTACCATAGATGTGCCACAGATGTGCAACATAGATATTTATGGCCTAGGTTTGCTATCCTTGTTTTGAGTTGAAGCTCCACATATGATATTGGTTATTATATACAAGATCTTAACTCATCAAAATCATTGAGATAAAAAAGGGTTGAGGAAGAAGAGGTAGGAATAGTAGACATTAGGAGAGATTTGAGGTCTCGAAAATGCCCTATAAGAAATCATAGAGAGAGTAAATATTTTATGAAATAAAATTATTTTGGATTTTTAAAAAATTTAAATTTTGATAAATAAAAATATATAAAACTATTAAAAGATCATTGTCAGAATATTATTGTGGTTTGCATCAAACCTAGAAATATAGGCCGTTGTAAAGATTATGATGATGACTGATTTAATAAGGATCCTACCTTGTCTTGATAGAAGTAAAAGAGAATATTTAATTTGAAATTTTTTGACATCTCATTATCTCCCTTTATCCTCATTCTTTCTTTTCCTTCTTCTTCTCCTTATTGGTTACTTATTTATTATTCGAGTTATTTGAATTCACACAATATTCTTGTTCAAAGTTACAAATCACATCTTTAGCTATGGATAAATCATCTAATGATCCTTGTAACACTGGTAAAAGAGCTCTCTATCACCTTCATGTTGAGCTAGTATGTGAGTATGAACTAATTAAAAAAAATATTATTTCAGATCCATGAAACATATGTTTTGATTTGAAGAAAAAAACAATGTTGATTGTTAGTTGGATAGAAGGTTATACCCCAAATATCCTATTTAAAAAATACTACTTTATTTTATAATAGCTCTTTACTGATGTACTTTATGCTGATGGTTATAATGGATTTTTGGGGGGCTATACGTTTAAGCTTATTACAGAAAAGAATGTTCTTAACTTGGACAATCACTTGTTAATAAAAAATAGAGATGAGTTATTGTAAAAACTACAAGATTGTTAATAGAAGAATCATTCATTAGAGAAACACATCACAAAGAAAACAAACTAGTTTAGGCCTTCGAAATTAGCAAAGATCTATCAAGGATAATAAGCATCTCAAACAAGGAGGAGCTGGTTGCAGTAAAGGAATTCAAGCAATAAGGCATATCCTTTTGCTTAAGAAATGTTGAATATAGCTTTTCTTCTAATAATATATAAGTTATGGTATTAATCTTCTTTAGGCCTCTTCTTGAACCAAATGTAAGTGAGAGATATGCTTCAAATATATCTCAGTTTTAGTATCATCTCTTGCCCTTAGCAATGCCAAAGGATATTCTTGAGAAGAAGTTCAAAAAGGTAAAGAGACAGTGCTTGGATTCTTTTATTAGGCATAATTCTTTGGATTCTGAGCTAGTGCATAAGACTTTGGATAATATTGGTATTAGTCGAGATGCATATACACAAACTTTCTAGCTGATGCAATGAAATATGAAACATGGTTAGATATGAAAATGTTTACTTCCAAGGCCATCTATGGTAAAGACTATTAGATAAAGAGTTTTTTCATATCAAGGTGATGGAAGTTTTGGGTGAGACTTTCCATATCAACACCAACTTCAAGAGTAAGAAGAAAGAGGCTTTTTACAATGAATTTAACAATATTTTCCTCGATTTATCTATCCTACAATGTTTGATTATTAGATTCTATAATTTATCTTTAAAAGAGGCACAAAATACTGACTTAAAGACACTCAAATGCATGTACAATGTGTCTAAAGGAGAACACTCTAGATGTCCTTGCCTATATTGATGTCCCTAGATGTATAGCTGAGCTCAAACAACTAGAATAGAGCCCTCTCCAAGCATTTCAAAGACCCACAATTCAAGTCAATTTTAGATATTCTTTTGGCCAATGCTCAAATATGCATGCTTTAACTATAGAGAAAATAACCAAAGAAATGGAGGCAGCATAAAAGAAAGAAAGTAGAAGAAAAACAAGCAAAGCAGGAAGGACCTCCAGAGAATGAGCTTTTTGACATGCTTAAGAGAGTCAATCCAACAAGTTTTACTATATATTGCTTCTTGCCTAATGACATATGCAAGAGAAATGATATTATCTTTTTAGACTCAAATTGTGTGCAAATCCTTAAGGATAAGAGGAGAGGAGTGAATGGATTCTATCATTCTTGTTGGATTGAGGCATAATATATCTAAAATTTTTTGTTCTTAAGAATGATATTTTTCTATTGATAGTTTTTTCCATATACTCATTGTTTTACTACTTTAGTAGGTGTATGATGTAGGGACTCCCTTTTGATATACAACAAAAGGTTGAGATTCTTGATCCTTTAATCCCCCACTACATGAGGCTAAGTGAGCTTGAAGTAAATGCATTTGACCATTGGCTCAATAGAATTAATTTTGATATCTTGGAGCTTGTTATGATTCCATATCATGAAAAGTAAGTTGTTTGGTATTTTTTATACTTTTAAAAGAGTTTACTATATTAAATTATTTACATATGATTATTTTTAGACTTTATTGGAGCGTGATTTCCATAGATTGTGTAGATAAGCAATGTTTTTAAATCAATTTTATAAAAAAATGCATAAAAAATCTAAGATATAAGTTGATTTTTTTCTTATTTTGTTAATTCTTTAATCCTTTATCTATTGTAAGTACTCTAAATTTTATTTATTTTTAATATAGAGGTGCAAATAGATTAATTGAAGTTCTAGAAAAAAAGTCTCATATGCCTTTTGATTTACTTGCACAAATGAAGTATAGACAAGCTATGATAAGCTTTTTATCAAATACATCAAGATACTTGATTCCATAAACTACCATAAATCAATTGTGTAATTTTACTTTGTGTTGTTATTTGTAGAGCCCTCATCAAGATGATAGTCGTTCTTATGGTTGGAGGGTAATTATAAATGCCAAAAGATTGATGAATTTTATTTATCTTAATAATGATCAATTTATCAATGTAATGTAAAAGTTATTTAATTTTAAGATATTTTTTTAACTCAAAGAGGGTGCATTGCAAAATAGCATTGAACTAGCATTTCTTTCTTTCAAATATGTCATAGTTTTCTAATGATTGTTATAAGAATTAGCATTGATATGTATGAGCTAAGATTTTCAAGTAAATACTTGTCAATTGTATACAAGAAGAACAAGTAGACAAAGAAGCCGCAAATAAGGAGGGGGTAGAGGAAGCAGATAGAGACTGTGGAAGTAGAGAAGGAGGGGCCCTTAATACCTAAGGTAACCAAAGCATCAAAGAAGGGCAAAAAAAAGAAATAGCCTTTATGTATTTTCTTGTATAACCTCGTATATATAGATCATGAAGAAAGCAAATACAAATTTGTGATAATATTTGAACTTGTATCTATATCGAAAATAAAGATATTTTAATTCAATATCCTTGCATTATATCTTTTTCTTTCTTCTCTTTGATATCTATAAAAAAATTAGCATATACATTTACCTTTCAAGAAGTGGAATCATATATATATATATATATATATATATATATATATATATATATATATATATATATATATATATATATATGGCTTTATGTACAAACTTACTTATTTATCATTAAGTAAGAATGCAAATAAACATGGCAATTCAATATCTTCATTCTATAAATCTAGTCTCACTTGATGTAGTGTACATGATGATCTAATCTTTAGTATTATAATAATATCCTCATTGAGCTAAACATCAATATCCACTATAGGATCTTTGCTAAAATCATCAAGATTTTGATCCAAAGCAACTAGACTACTATCAAAATATAAATGACATCTACTATAATAAAAGCTAACACTACAAGGATATGAGGGTATAGTGATGGTGATTTGCGATGAGAAATAGCGGCATTGCTATTTGCATCGCTATTAGTGCTAGCGTCGCAAATGCACTCAGACGAAAAAAATGCGGGTCGAAACCCGAGCACGTTATTTTGCGCGCATTCACGAAAGAGAGAGCGAAAGGGAGAGCGAGAGGGAGCGCGAACATCTTGCATTTGAGAGGGAGAGAAAGAGAGAAAGAGAGAGAAAGAAGGCTTTTCACCGTCGCCGCCGTTTGCAAAGAAGAGGAGGAGGTGTACGGAGGGCGAAGAGGAGCTGCCAAACCCTTCTTCGAGCCTTTACGGTGAGTGCATTGTCCATTCTTGCTTTGCTTTTGTGTTTTCTCTCTCTTTTTTACTTGTTTTTGGTATAATTAGTGTGTACTGAGAGAGGGAGAGGAAATGAGAGAGAAAGAGAGGGAGAGGGAGAGGGAGAGGGAGAGGGAGAGGGAGGGAGAGGGAAACATTAAACATAATAGGGAAAGAGAGAAAGAGAGGGAGAGGGAGAGGGAGAGGGAGGGAGAGAGAAAGACAGGGGGAGGGACAGGAAATGAGAGAGGGAGAGGAAGAGAGAAAAAACATTAAACATAATAGGGAAAGGGAGAAAGAGAGGGAGAGGGAGAGGGAGAGGGAGGAAATGAGAGAGGGAGAAGAAGAGGAAGAGGGAGAGGGAGAGAGAGAAAAGAGAGGGAAACATTCAACATAATAGGGAAAGAGAGAGGGAGAGGAAGGAAAAAACATTAAACATAATAGAGAAAGAGAGAAAGAGAGGGAGAGGGAGAGGAAGGGAGAGGAAATGAGAAAGGGAGAGGAAGAGAGAAAATGAAATGAGAGAGGGAGAGGAGAGAGAAAAAATATTAAGCATAATAGGGAAAGAGAGAAAGAGAGGGAGAGGGTGAGGGAGGGAGAGGAAATAAGAGAGGGAGAGTAGAGAGAAAAAGAAATGAGAGAGGGAGAGGAGAGAGAAAAAAGAGAGAGAAAAAATTAAACATAATCGGGAAATAGAGAAAAAGAGGGAGAGAAAATGAGAGAGGAAGAGGAAGAGAGAAAAAGAAATGAGAGAGGGAGAGGAGAGAGAAAAAACATTAAACATATAGGGAAAGAGAGAAAGCGAGGGAGAGGGTGAGGGAGGGAGAAGAAATGAGAGAGGGAGAGGAGAGAGAAAAAAATGAGAGAAGGAGAGTAGAGAGAAAAAGAGAGAAAAACATTAAACATAATAGGGAAAGAGAGAAAGAGAGGGTGAGGGTGAGGGAGGGAGAGGAAATGAGAGAGGGAGAGGAAGAGAGAAAAGGAAATGAGAGAGGGAGAGGAGAGAAAAAACATTAAACATAATAGGGAAAGAGAGAAAGAGAGGGTGAGGGTGAGGAAGAGAGAAAAGAAAATGAGAGAGGGAGAGGAGAGAGAAAAAACATTAAACCTAATAGGGAAATAGAGAATGAGAGGGAGAGGGTGAGGGAAGGAGAGGAAATGAGAGAGGGAGAGAAAGAGAGAAAAGGAAATGAGAGAGGAAGAGGAGAGAGAAAAGACATTAAACATAATAGGGAAAGAGAGAAAGAGAGGGAGAGGGTGAGGGAGGGAGAGAAAATGAGAGAGGGAGAGGAGAGATAAAAAGAGATAAAAAACATTAAACCTGATAGGGAAAGAGAGAAAGAGAGGGTGAGGGTGAGGGAGGGAGAGGAAATGAGAGAGGGAGAGGAAGAGAAAAAAGGAAATTGTAGTAGTAGTAGTAGTTTTTTTTTCTTTTCTTGTTTATTGTTGTTTAGTTTTTTTTTTGTTTGTAGTAGTAGTAGTAGTAGTTTTTTCTTCTTTTCTTGTTTGTAGTAGTAGTTGTTTTCTTCTTCTTCTTCTTCTTCTTTTCTTGTTTATTATAGTGGTAGTGGTAGTGGTAGTCGTGGTTGTGGTTATAGTCGTTGTTTTTTCTTCTTTTCTTGTTTATTATAGTGGTAGTGGTAGTCATGGTGGTCATCATCGTTATAGTCGTAGTCATAATCATAGTCATGGTCGTGGTCGTGGTCGTGGTCATGGTTGTGATTGTGGTAGTGGTAGTGGTAGTGGTAGTGGTAGTGGTAGTGGTAGTCTTAGTCATGGTTGTAGTTGTGGTCATTGCTTTTTCTTATTGTTTATTATAGTGGTAGTGGTAGTGGTAGTGGTAGTCGTGGTCGTGTTTGTGGTCGTGGTCATAGTCGTGGTCGTGGTCGTGGTTGTGGTCGTGGTCATCATAGTCGTAGTCGTAGTCATTGTAGTCGTGGTCGTCGTGGTCATGGTCGTGGTCGTGGTCGTGGTCGTGGTCGTGATCGTGATCGTGATTGTGATCGTGATCGTTAAAGAAAATGAGAGAGGGGGAGGAAGAGAAAAAAGAAGAAGGAACGAGAGAGAGGGAATAAACATACAGCATGATAAAGAAAGAGAAAAAGAGAGAGAGATGGAAGAAGAGATAATGAATGGATAAAAAACAAAGAGAGAGTGATGGCGAGGTCCAGTGAGGTCCGGTACAACACCACGAGATGGAAAACACTTCGACATATATATGTTTATTTTTGGGTGGGTGGGTGGAGACTTTACATATGTTAATTTTTGTTGAGTTACAAGAGAAGAAATCCCTTCTCAAATAATTTAAGAAAGAAAAAAAGAATGATAACAAAATAAATTATTTATCGTAATGTAGACAAAATGGAAAACGATGAAGGTCTTGTTGTTCAAGATCGCGAGGCGTATCTTAATCAGCGTGTCCCATGTCCTTGCTCTCAATGCAAGCTGGCAATTAGATGAAAACGTTGATTTTCTATACAACACGTACGACGCTTCGACGAGTTTCAATCTGAGATCATTGATCATACGATCTTGGATTTTCAGCAAATGGTAAGAAAAGTTAATATCAATCATGCATTGTACTTGCAAGCTAATTGAATACCATATACAAGAAGATTGGGTGTGGCAGGCAAATTTTCTATCCGGGGAGGTGACATCTCATCCCAAGGAGGAGTGCACCCTTTGCGGTCAATTAGAAGAGTTCGTGGGTGTGCGATGGATGGAGTGCCTGAGCCAATCTACCTCTTGGAAGGTACTACCCAATCTATACCGTCAATACCAGAGGAGACAGACAGCCTTCCAGACCTACGTACAATCTTAGAGCCTGAGATGGAGGCAATGATCGATGCATTGATTCCCATGGATGTTGAGACTTCTGATCCGCTTAGAGAGGAAGCATCCATACCATTATATGATGGGTGTCGAGTATCTCGCCTGAAGACTCTGCTTGCACTCCTAAGTGTGCAAGCAAAATACGGGTGGAGCGATGTGAGTGTGACCGAGTTATTCAGGTACCTTGTACGTACGTTGAGTTGATTTCTTTTTTATACTATCATTAAAAACATTTGTGCTTTCTCAAGGTGTTTTATTATTATTTTTAGGTATCTAAAATATCATATATTACCACTCGTAAATACCATGGCTAAGTCTCGTGATGATGCACGACATGTTTTACGAAAGCTTGGCATGGACTACAACAACATCCATGCATGTATCAATGATTGCATACTGTTTTGAGGAGAATACAAGACTATAGAGACATGTCCAAAGTGTGGTGCTTATAGGTATCGACAGGACTTGCAAGGGCAAACCATCCCTCAAAAAGTTCTTAGACACTTTTCGCTTATCCCCCGCATAAACCATATATTTCATATGTTTGGTATGGCAAGCTTGAAAACGTGGCATGCGCAGAATAGGTCCACAAATGGAGTTTAACGAATATCAGCGGATTCACATACATGGAGCCACATTGACTTTACCGTCCCAGGCTTTTCCCGAGAGCCAATGAATCTTTGGCTCAGTCTTGCAATGGATGGCGTGAACCCATTCGGTCCGCGCTCAACTTCTTACAATGTGTGGCCTATAGTCCTTGTCAACTACAATATCCCTCCATGGCTTTCTATGAAGAAAGGACATCTCATCCTTAGCTTACTCGTCCCTGGCCGCTACAAAGTCAAAAATATGGACGTGTATCTTCGTCCATTAGTCGATGAGCTTAAGATTTTGTGGGAGAAGCGGGTTACCATGCAAGATATGAGCAAGTGCGATGGTCGATGGTCTGCCAATATTCGAGCCATTCTCATGTGGACGATGCATGAATTTTTGGAATTCGGAGAGTACTCAGGTAAATAGGCTTCCCTTATCATTGGTAATATCTATCATAGCTCGTTCAAGTTTGTATTCATTGGATAGAGGTATTAGAATAGGTCTGGTTACCTCAGGTTATCATGCATGTCCATTGTGCGGGCCACAGTTAGGCTCCCGAAGGTCACGAACCATGAAGAAGATGGTATATCAAGGACACGCCACTTTGTTGCCAGAGGGTCATGAACTTAGGGAAGGTTTTCTTGGACGACCTCCAACACGTATGAATGCCGCAAGCTGGTACGAGCTGAAAATGGTCCACGCGGAGTCACATCCAAATGGAATGCGATGGTTCTCAGTTTTCTACGAGTTGCCATATTGGACCCACTTACAGATCAACCACTTGTTGGATCCCATGCATATTTTCAAGAATGTGGGCAACTTGCTATGGGACCACATCACAGGAAAGAGAGACACTATAGGGGTACGAATGGATTTGAAGGAGGTAGGCAAGATGGAGGTGCTTTTGGCCGCATTTGAGTGCTGATGGTCGCGTATAACTACCGCATGCTCCTTGGGTTTTGTCCACTAAAGAAGAGCACATTGTGAAGCAAATAGTCAAGTCTATCCACACTCCAATATGTATGATGCGTTCTCTCACATCTGCATTTTCTAAAGATGACAAATTATCAGGGCTAAAATCCCATGACTGGCATAAGATATGTCAGGTTTGTACTACGAATGGATTGTAATTGGCATGTGTATTTTGCTATTTGGAGTGTAGCCATTGTTCATAATGCTTTCTCATTTGTGGCAGTTTGTACTACCGATTGTGATCGGAGGATGCCTTACTCCAAAAATATGCGGGGCAATTTACAAGTTGTCGACTTTAGTGCAATGGATCTCACAGAAGGAGATTAAGAAGTCCTCTATTGAATCCGCGAGGCGGGGAGTAGTGGAGATGGTCTGTCTCTTTGAGAAATAATTGCCTACCAGCATGCTCAAGATATAAATCCACCTTCTTGTGCATCTTGTAGATGAAGTGGAGATTGCTGGACCTGTCCATACGCGATGGATGTTCTTCTGGGAGCACTTTATGAAAACCCTGAAAGGCTTTGTGCGACAATGAGCTCGGCCAGAAAGTAGCATGGTTGAAGGTTGGTTGGTGTCTGAGGCACTAGTGCATGTTTCACAATGGCTACCAATGGTGGATCCATACAACAAAACGCTATGGTCGCTGAAGGACAATGATAGACTTATCAGAGATATGGTGGTTGGAAATGGGGTATAAAAAAGAATGGATACTGCAATGGAGGAGAAGGTGAATTGCTTTTGTATGTTGCACCATGCCTCTATGGAGACGTGGCTCACCAGGTACTAGTAAGCTAGGCAAGATTGAGAGGAAGCGTGATCTGCATTTTGACATAGTACGCGCCATCGACCAATTCGATATCCTGAGGGCACGGAGGAGATGCCGCGGTTCATGTCAATGCGATGGTTGTATGGAGCTTTGACCACAGCGTCTCGTAAGGGGCGGAGGTCTCAATCGAGGAGTGGGAATTCTCGAGGGGATGTAGTCCAAAGGTGATGACGTGTTTAGGATTTGTCGTATCTTTATTTTATATGCGACAACTAATTTGAGTGTTTCAATGTACAGTACAAAATATATAGTGTAGCATGGCTGTGCGGACAACATTTTCACGTGGAGCGTATTGACAAAATGTGCTCCACAACAGACTGTGGTATCATAGCAAGGTTCGAGCAAGAGAGCTGACGACAAGCAATGGATTCAAACACGGTTATAGATGAGATTGAGTATTTTGAAAACTTGCAAAGTATTGTTACGGTGGATTACTGTAGTTTCTCCATGATACTATTCGATGTGCAGTGGTTCAAAGTGGTGCTTGAAGGAGCTAGAGCAACAGTTCGACAAGGTTCATATGGATTTCTCGAAATAGATTCCGAAAAAAAATGGATGGATTTTCGCGACATCTTTGTGTTGTTGGCCCATTGTGAACATGTGCATAAACTCATTTGTTTGTTAATTGTATTACGACATGGTATATGTCACAATAGTTTAATCTCTTTTGTATGTGTTTGTGAACATGTAATCTTCTATCCAAACCCTTGACAATCTCAATGGTGGTATGTTATACCTTCAGCTCCCCATAGTGCGAGAGTATATGATCAAAGCGATGTTCCGAGCATAGATGAGGACAATATGCAAATAGAGGGGTCGATATGCAAGGGGTGGAGGCCACCAAAATTTTGGAGCATGTAGAGGAGCCAGCATTGGGTAACAATGATGGAAATACAGGAGTCCAAGAATTCTTTGAGAATGAGGTGGACTCATCCTTTTGTGGTGATATGTCTATCGACCTTCCAGTGTATGCGGAGTTGTGTCAAGAGATTGACATGGGACCATAGGATACTTCATACTTGGAGCATCCACTTACTTAATTCGTTGACTAATCACTTATAAGTGTACATAAGATATGCATTTTAAGTGAGATCATTTTTTAAAGATTTATATTACCACTACTTCGGCGCGATCAGATGCTTCAACTTCGAGCAAACGAGGTCGATGCTCCAGACTTGGGCCAGAGGGAGGGAGTGCTTCAGGGTTAGGGGAATATTGCAGAGATACGGAGGCAGTGAGCCCACAGTCGGCACAAGATACATGTACTACTCCTCGCTCTCGTGGAGGTTCCAAGAAGCATGGCTTAGGTGGTTGTTGTGGAGGCACGGATGCGGTGTCTCCGTCTATTCATTCTATTGGAGTTGTGTCACCTCCAGGATTTGTCACACCTGTGGGGACGTCTACTCCAGTTACTCTGACTTTTTCTCAGTCGTCTGCACAGGTGGCACCCCTATGGGTGCTATACTGATAGATACTATCCCGATCAGTACACCAGATGTACAAGGGCCTCCTGGATATGCCCAAGAGCGTGGTCGTAGGTGGGAGAGGACTTATCTTAGGCATACCCCAGAGGGATATGCCTATCTTGTCGATGATAGGTCAAGAACCATCATCATGAATGATGAGGGGAGGAGGGTGATGGCTCACATGAGAGAGTTGTGCCAACAAGTTTTTCGGCACAACGTCTTAGATCATTGGAAAAACATACCGGAGGGGAGCAAGGACTACATAGTAGCATCCTTGCATGAGGAGTTTTTGGTTCTAGCCATAGCAAATATATTTTCTATGGGTTGGATAATGGACTGCATGCGTGCATATATGTCACACAGATGATCGGACGCATGCAAGGCACTCAAGAGTAGGGCTGTAAAGCCCGAGTGGCTAGATGCAGACGACTGCCGCTGACTAAGGGAGGAGGCTACAGATTCTCCAGGGTGTTGGAGTCAGCACAGCGCGAGGCGGTGAGGGCACGACTAGAGGCCAGAGTGGTCCATCATCTTGGGAGTGGCGGCCACAAGACATATCTGGAGGACTTTGTAAGTTTTTCTTTTGTTTTACTTGCTTATTTTTTTGCGATATCCTTTTTATTGACAATCATGTTTCTAAAAGTTAGTATTTTATTTTCTTTGCAACACTCCATTACAAATCGCGATCCGACTGGCCTTGAGACTCGATATGTAGAGAGGCACGGTCTCACTACATTGATCAACCGATTGTATAGATGCAACGGCCCTGTAAGTCACTCATCTTTCTTGTCCGTAGTTACCATGTTTAATTAGAATGCATTATTATATGGTGGACTGATGTGTAGTTGTTTCTTTTTTTGCAATGTCTGTTTGATGCTCCTTTGCACAGCGGGACGAGCTTTCGGATGGCGAGGATATATAGCTCTCCCTTGGATCCGTGGGGCTCACACACCCTTCTTTTTTGGTCGCCTGATCTATGTAGACATTTTCTATGTAGTAGTGATATCTTGCCATGATTGTACAAGTCACTTTCATTATGCGATCATGTATTTATTTCATGTATCAGTGTTATGATTTAAGTACACTTTGTTTTTATTTACACGAGCATTGTACACAGTGTAGAAACTATTTTGTATGGCCCAAATAAAGCACACAATGCGCTGCCCTGCCACAATTTTTTTTTCTTGTTATCGTCGCTACTAGCGTCGCAAAATTACATGCGCGCGTCGTTATTAGTGTCGCAAAGCATAATTATCAGTGTCGTTATTTGCATCGGTATAAAATGCGATGCTGATACTGACACTAATACCAACTGTTTTATGGCGTCGCCAATAACGACGCTTTTTGCAACGACAGGGTAAATTTCTTTATTTACATTTTTGTCGCTTTTAATGTCAGTATAAGGCCTATATCTTGTAGTGTAAGGATGAAATTTTGAGTAGTAAGCATGTATTTACAAGCAACAGAGTCTTGATCTATCTTATAAGTTATCTTGCCTTCTATCCTTGTATCCCACCTCTCATCAACAAATTGTAGGACATGATCATACGCTAGCCTCTTCGCTAGCATACAACATGGCCTTTTATCTTCATATCTTAGTCTTAGAAAAGGAATCAATAAATATATTAATAGACATAAACAAAGTAAACTTTCTAAGCCTACTTGAAATATTAGTTTTTGATATTTTATATATCTCAGAAAAGATTTTACATTTGTAGCTTTCACTAGTGGTTGGATTTGGTAATGACTACTCAAGGCCTATAAAACCACACAAAGAAAGAAGGGATATTGCTCCCCATTGGCCATTACACATAACGATAATATAAGAATGGCCATTTAAAAATATTCAATTCTCTGCAAGCTATGTTTTTATCCTATCTTTGTACATTTCTTTTCTAATCAAACCATGCATAACATTAAGAACATCAATAATAGACTCAACGGATTGTCATCTCATTGGTCTAGAACACTCTCTTTATATATCCTAAAAGGCATTTTTGTGTGTGTGAGAGAGAGAGAGAGAGAGAGAGAGAGAGAGAGAGAGAGAGAGAGAGAGAGAGAGAGAGAGAGAGAGAGAGAGAGAGAGAGAGAGAGAGAGAGAGAGAGAGAGAGAGAGAGAGAGAATGGGATGTGCTAAAGTTGAACAAGCAGGCACTATATAAATGTTATATAGAGAGAGAGGAGAACATAAGAGGTGCTAGAGCAAAACAGACATGTGTTGTAGACCTAAGGCATGTTAGAATTAGATTATTGGTAGTTGGCTATGCCTAGATGGGAGTCTTTATGCTTGCAGCCTATTATGATAGTTGACTTGAGATTGGAGTCTCGTAGAGAGAGAGAAATGCAGGTCACTTGTGCAGGCTAAGAGAGACCTTGAAAATGACCTTGAAAATCGAGGAGTCAAAGAGGAAAATACGTTGGAGATAGATTCTCATAGAGAAAAAAGAAAGAAGGTTAGGAGCCTGAACGTATGCCACATGGCATCCATAAGAAGCTTCTACTAGAGATATGTGGCATTTCAAAAAAAGTTTTTGATAATAAGTACACACACACACACACACACATATATATAGAGAGAGAGAGAGTGTGTGTGTGTACAACTATATATGTGTCTACATAGATAATTTCCTTCTAATATTCCTCCTTGTTGTTTTTAAGGTTTTGAGTAGTTTTTTCAATAAATACCCTCCCCACTCTTTTGGGACCAATTAAGGTCATCCACAATCACTTTTATTAAATGAGCCATCACTATCTACAATGATACCAAAATATAAAAACACCCTAGTGCAATGCACCATCACACATGCACTTGCACATTACACATTGCATATTGCACACACATACATATACACATGCATGTGTACTACAATAGTAGTAGACAAGTATATACTATACTTTCTCTAGTGTACTAATCATGTGCACACATTAGGGGAGATTTGAGGTCTCGAAAATGCCTTGCAAGAGATCTTAGAGAGAGAAATTTCTTTTGAAAAATATTTTTTTATTTTTTAAAAAATAATAAATAAATAGATTTAAAATAGTTAAGAAGTCATTATCATACTATTCTTAGAAATCTAGGTCGCTATGAAGATAACAATGGTTAACTTATTAAAGATCGTACCTTCTCTTAATAAAAGTAAAAGTGAATATTGAATTCATATTTTTGTGATATCCGATTATCTTCCTTCATCCTCATTCTCTTCCTTACTTTCTCACTCTCTTTTTTTTCCAAATTCACATAGTTTTCTTACTCATAGTTATAGATCATATCCCAATTATCCAATGATCTTTGTAACACTAGTAAAAGAGCTATTTATTATCTTCACATTGAGCTAGAATAAGAATATAAACCAATCAAGAAAATGGCAAAAACAAACAATGTTGAGTCCATGAAACATGTTTTTAGATTTGAATGAAAGAAAAAATTTGATCTTTAGTTGGATGGAAGGTTATAACCCAAAGATCTTATAAAAAATCGTACTTATTATTGTTATAATAGCCCTTCATTGATAAGGTTTATTGGTGATGGTCATACAAGATTTCCAAGCTATATACTTAATCTTATTATAGAGAAGTATGTTCTTAGATTGAAGAATCACTTATTAACAAAACATAAAGAAGAATTGTTGTAAAATTTACATGATTGTCAATAGTAGGTATGTTTATCAGAAAAATGCATCAAAGTATACCAATGAAAACATACTATTTTAGGCCTTCAAATTTGACAAGAACTCTCAAGAATATTAAGAATCTCAAACAAGGAGGAGATGGGTATAGTAAAAGATTCCAAGTAGCAAGATACACCTTTTTACTTAAGAAATGTTGAATATAACTTTGCTTATAATAGTATTTAAGTCATTATATTCATCGTCTTTAGATCTCTTCTTCATCCAAATGCCAGTGAGAAACATGCTTCAAGGACATCTTAGCTTTATTGCCACATTTTTTCCTGAAAGTCCCAAAGGATATTCTTGAGAAGAAGAAATTCAAAAAAGCCTTGTTTGTGTGAAAATCCCCATTTACTATTTGTTTGCTTGAAGCTCGAAATTGCACCTAGTCTACACAACTCTACATTTGGAGGGGTGCTAAAAAGATCAATGAGGGCACCAACTATGCCACTTGAAAAGTGAATATGGAGTCACTTCTCTTCTTTCAATATTTCTAGTAGCTAGTCTCAATGGATAAACCAAGGATTGCTAAGGCTAATGGAGAATAATTGGGTGAATGAGATAAGAAGGCTATGTTTACTATCCACATGATAAAGCGGAGTATCAAGGATGATATTCTAAGCTATCTAATGGATGTAAAGATTCCCAATAAATCTTGCGAGACCTTGAAGAACATATATACATAAAAAAACACTACAAGATACATGCCACATACCGACATTTAAAGTGACATAAATATTCATCAAAAAAATTTCCTTGTTAATCAATAAAAGTATCGATAAATACATCTCTACAGATTCATTGCAATTAGTGTCACTATTTGAGTCACTGTTAGCATTGCTCTAATAACGACTCTTTTCAACACATATATGGATGCAGATAGCGATGTGTGTAGTAAATTAGCAATGCTAATAATGACTGTTATAGAGAAAAGAAATTAGGTGGCCACCCTACCATCTCCCATCACCATGTACTGATGTGAATTATGTTCCATAAAGCAATTACATATTGAATACACAATTTTCATCAAGATAGGTGTATTATGAGATGTCACAAAAAAGGGTCATCAATTTAATATTTAAATAAGTACAAAATTGATGATGACAATTCATAAAACTACATGGAATGATAGAGAGGAGAGTCCAAAATAAACATGAAAATGTATCAATAAATATCACAAAATATGAGTTTATACAAAAGGATGAGAAATATATCTAAGAAATGCTACATGGAAAGAGCCTACATAGATCACAAGACCAAAACAAGAAAGGATGTGCACTCCATGAATCCAAGCGACGACTATAAATTCTTGTCATCCGAGAGCTTGTCCCAATGTAATGGAGCATCAAACGAACTCTACAATATGAACAACTAGAGGTTAATCCACAATACATAATGCATCACAAAAAAAACTAATGATTGCAAACTAGAAAGAGGCTTAACTTACTAAGTTGTCGTGGGTTTGCAATCTATCGATGATTTCAGTGACCTCGTGTCTCTTTGCATACATAGTCTCTAAACCTATAGGATCATGGTTTGTATTTGAGTGTTGCAAAGAAAACAAAATAGTATTGCTAGAAATAAGATTGTTAGTACAAGTGATATTCCAAATAAGAAAGTGAGAAGAACCAAAAGAAAACTTACAAATTCCTCCAAATAAGTCCTATGGCCACACTCCCTAAATGATGTATGCCGCTTGCCTCCAATCGTGCCCTCACTGTGTCCTCCTTGAGTCTCTATCAATCCTTTGCATCCAACCACTTGGGATTTAAGGTGCTACTCTTGATTGCCTTACATGCATCAGATCGTCTATGTGACATGTATGTACACATACAATCCATCATCCATCATGTGGAAAATCTCCCTACCATCGTAGGTATCAAGAACTCCTCATGCAAGGATGCTACCACATAGTCCTTACTCCCCACTGGTATATTCTTCCAATGGTCTACGTTGTGTATTAATAATTATTGGCACAACTCTCTCATGCAAGCCATCACCCTCCTCTCCTCATCATTCATAATCATAGCACCTATTTTCTCTTCCATGAGGTATCTATACCCTACTGGGGTATGTCTAAGGTGCGCTCTCTCCCACCTATGACCACACTCTTGGGTATAACTAGGAGACCCCTGTATATATGGTATACATGTGGGGGTGGTATCTCTCAGAGTAGCACCCACTGGGGTGCCACATATAGATGGCTAAGTGAAACCTAGAGTCACAGGAGTAGACATCCCTATAGGTGTGACAAATCCTAGAGGTGATAAATGTCTACTAAACCAACAAGATGTGGACACTGCATTGGTGTCTCCACAACACCCACTTGAGCCACCCTCTCTAGAACTGGTACAAGAGCAAGAAATAGCAACTAGAATTGACTCTGCCATTGGAGATCAAAGCATTATAGCATATTGAGGTAGACCACACAAAATGACCAATTGATGATTGAGACAACTCCTTGTTTTCCATATCTTTAAAGTGAGCCATCTAATTTGGATACATACGCATGAAGATCTCTTATAGCTCCTCATCTGCCATCCCTCAACTCAACCTTCTCTTTGGCTATCACCAAAGGTAACCTGCACTATTAGAAAATGATATTAACATAATCAAAATAAGGATTTAGATAAAGCACGACAATGTAACTTTGCAAAAAAGGGTGTTAATTAAAATGCATATACTAAATTATTCTTAAAAGCAAATTATCAATGAATTGAACAAGCGGATGCAAATATGACAGAGCCTATGGTTCCATATCAAGCTCTTGGCATAGCTCGGTGTACATTGGAAGGCCTATATATAGGTCTCCATAGAAGAAGAGTCCACTTCATTCTCGAAAATTTATTGGCCTCTTGTCTCTTTGTCTACATTACCCGTGCATGTCTCCTCTACACGCTCCAAGCCCTCCTTGCTCTCTGTCCCCTCCTTCAAAATTCATCCCTTTACCTATATAGTCTCCTCATTCATGCTAGGAACATTGCTTTCATCATACACTCATGTGCTCCGAGATGTTGACAGTACAACATACCACCATCAAGGTTGACGAGGATTTGGATAGAAGATTACCTATTCAATATTACATATAAGTGCATTGTAAAGAGTGAATCAACATTTATGACTGTTTCATGTCGTGAAAATTTTAATAAAAAGATCACATACTTGTTTACAATGATCTAGTAAGACAAACATGTCACGTATATTGTTCCATGTTTTCTCGGAATCTACCTCCAAAAATCCAAATGGACTTCACCAAACAATTGCCCTAAATCCTTCCAATGCCACTTTAAGCCATTGTACATCAAACATGATCATGGAGAAGCTACAGTAATCCACTAAGATAACACTTTGCAAGTTGTCAAAATACTCCATCTTATCTACTACAATAGATCCTTGGCCGGCTGTCGGCTCTCTTGCTCGAACTTTACCATGATACCACAGTTCGTTGTGGAGCGTATTTTATCGGTGTGCTCAACTAGAAAATATCACTCATGTAACCATGCTGTACTATACATTTTGTACTGTACACAAAAACAACTAGGTTAGTTGTTGCATATAAAATATAAATATGACAACAAAGAAAGCATGTGGTCACCTTCGAACTACATCCCCTGAAAAATTTATTCTTCTACCTAGAGACCTGTAACCCTTTGCGCAAAGCTACACGTCAAAGCTTGATGCAACCACCTTCTAGGCATAAACCGTGGCATCTCCTCCATGCTCTTGGAATATTGAACCAGTCACAATGGCATGTAATATCTCAAAAGTCCGATCACACTCCCTCCCATTCTCTTCAGGCATAGTCATACCTATCCATTCGCTTTTCCATGGATACATGATGCATCATAAAAAATGATACTTTCTTCTCCATGGCACCATCCATCATCTTTTGTATCCCATTTCCAACCACCACATCTTTTGTCAACCTATCATCCTCCTTTAACATCCATAGCATACTATTGTCTAATTTCATTGTTGACAGCCACTCTGAAATATATACTAATGCCTTTGACACTAGCCAACCTTTAGCCATGCTGCCTTTTGGCCATGATCATTGTCGCACAAAGCCCTTCAAGGTTTTCATGAAGTACTCTAAGGATAATATCCATCGAGTATGAACAAGTCTCACAATCTGCACTTCATCCACTAGATATACTAGAAGGTGATTTTATATTGTGAGCATGCTCGTAGGTAGGTACTTCTCAAAAGAGACAAACTGTCTCCACTGCTCCCTACCTTGCGAATTTAATAGAGAATGTCTTGATCTCCTTCTATGACATCCATTTCACTAAATTTGACAACTTATAAATCATAGAACATATTTCTAGAGTGAGACACCCCACAATCGTGATCGATAGATAAACTACCAGAAATGTTAAGCATTATAAGCATCAGATCGACATAAAATAGTGAAATATTGGTTGTACTTGCTATCAAGGCCAAGAGAAACCTAACGTATCTTGTGTCCATCATGGGATTTTAGACCTATTAATTGGTCACAATCTTTAGACAAAGAAATTTTGAGAGAATGCATCATACCTGTCGAGGTACAGATAGACCTGATAATTTGCTTCACCATGTGCTCCTCTTTAGTAAGCAGAACCCAAGAAACACGAGATAGGTGCAAGTGACCATCAAAGCTTAAATGTGGCCAAAGTGCCTCCATCTTGTCTACCTCCTTCAAATATATTCATGCCCTTATAGTGTCTCTCTTTCATGTGATGTGGTTCCATAATAAGCTAGTCACATTCTTGAAATTGTACATAGGATCCAACAAATGGTTAATCTATAAGTGGGTCCAATATGGCAACTCGTAGAAAATTGAAAACCGTCACATTCTACTTGGATGTGACTTCTCGTGGACCATTTTCAACTCATATCATCTTTGGGCATTCATTTATATTGAAGGTCATCTAAGAAAACCTTCTCTCAATTCATGGCCATCTAATAAGAAAGTGGCATCTGTAGAGGAGAGCTCATGCTCAACTGCCAAGACCCACGGATCGCCTATTGTTCAAGTGTTTCAAGCTGAGCACTAATGGCTACCTCTCACATAGCCAAAGTGATATCTCTCTCTATGAGTGTAGTGAGCTTACCTCCATTCTCCCGATTGAGTTACCTCCTCTCCTAAGCACTCCAGTAGCTCCACGATCCAAGTGCAAGCTTCAAACGAGGATGTATCATGTATCCATGGAAAAAGCGAATCTGTGGATGAAGCAAGGCCTGGGGTGGAAAAAATAGTCGATGCTGATGAGAAGTACACTTGAAGGCTTCTTGAGACATCATTTGTGATTTTAACAATACAATGTAGCATAATTGAGCTCATTCACGCCTTAGCTTTTGGTAGATGGTGGCTACTTATAGTGTTTGAAAAGTACAGTGTACTTTCCATGGTCTTTCATGCCTTGCTTACTACTATTGATTGCAATGGTACTACTGAGATGGAGTGTAAAAAAGAACTGTGCAAATGTGTAAAGGGCTAGGGGACTAGGGACGGAGCTAGTTGACCAAGGTCACTAGACATACCTAATTTGAGGAACCTTAGGTGTTGTGCTGTGATCGTGAGTACTTTTTTTCTTTTATTTTCTTTTTGTTTTCTCTTTATTTCTCTCTCTCTTTTTCTTCTTCTTTTTTGGGATAAAATGATACAACCAATGCAATACATTAAAGCAATCAGCCTTTCATTTGGATTGAGAAATGTTAAGATCCAAAGGCTGTGAAAAATGGATATTACAAGGATGATTATATTACTAGCCTCGATGCTAGATGAATAGTTGTTGAGATGGAGAGATATACTTGAGATTTTGCAAACCTCTTTGTAGCATGTGAGACATCAGTACAATTGAGGTAGCAACTGCAGTGAGTCGGATGGAGAGTTTGGCCCAAGAAAGAGAGAGTAGCCAATGACTATGCTTTGGTCCATGCTCAAATGCAATGTGTACTTTCTACATGGTTGATTTTCTCTTCCAGCAACAGGGCTTCCATCATGGCTCTTTATTCTTGGTATTTTTGTTGATCTTTCTGTAATGGCTCTTTGTGGGGTTGGTGGTTTTGTGGTGACTTGGACATTGAACGCTTTCGTAGAGAGACATGTGTCGTCCTATATCCACTTGACAACTCGTGAGAGTATATGCAAGTCATATGATTCAATCATAATGAACACGTGCAGCTCAAAAAGACATCACTTATCTAAATCCCATAGTGTTGACTTCAATGCATATCACCCGCGCTTGATTCTCATTGCTTGTGTGTGTGCTGGCTTTGCTTTTTTAGTATTATCTATACATAGTCACAAAACACATTGTTTACTTATGTACACGTTTATGAATCCATGTCACTTCATAAGGATAAAGACCAATTGTAGAACTCAAGATTGTACTGGAATGTGGCACACCCATCTAGTAATCGTAGCAACCTACTCAATAACAACATATATTTTGCAACATTGAGTAGCATGGTGCCTTGTCTGAGTCTATTGGCAATATGTAGCTCCTCCTCAATGAGAATTTTATCAATAAAAGAGTTCTCTTGGCTAGTTCCAGCTAAGCCCATACCCTAAACGGCAGTCAGTACTTGGAAGGAAGTTGGCGCCACATAGGTTGGGTCTCTTTGAGACCGCCATTGGGCCAGTCACTCCTTTGAGACTATCATAATCTAGGCTCCAAGTTCGCGGCCATTGTAGTGCGGTTTCAAACCAACATTTTTCAAATTGACATTGACTCTCTTATTGTCGCTTTAATTGCTCTATCTCTAAGAGATTGGGTTGGCAAAGAACTTTTTTGAATGTCACAGTTAAGCATAGTTTGTCATATTTCTCATCAGAGATGAGTCACATGCGTTCATCTAGGAGCGTGTCATAGCGCTCATTAAGGTATTCTTGCTCTTCCCAAGATAGCGGATATGATCAATATTCCTCAAGCTACTCCCTAGGGAATGTGCCCATGTCCTCAAGGACATAGGCACGTGCGAATAATTTGAGTTTAGCATCCAACTTGATCAAGCACTCTATGACACTTCTATGTTCGATGAGGGCTTGCTCGGTTGCTATCTCAAGCAAGATTCTGAGAGTTTTCCTAGGATTTAGCATAGTTGGGGCCTCAGGCCTAGATAAGTAAGATTGGTCAATGCTAGGATTGCTTCTGTCCTCAAGGTTTTCATGTTTCTCCTGAGGCTTTGCTACTATTTTTTCATGGTTCCCCTAGAATGTGATTGGTGTAGTTTGGTCAACCTGTTGTGACAGTGTTGTATCCACTCTTGATTGGTCAATGTAAATTCTATTATCGATGGATTGAGCATTGCAAGCAACCATTGATGATAATGGTTGCTTTGATTTATAAGAACACACAGATGTGTTTGAGGTTTCACCGCCATTAGGAGAGATGGCAATGGGTTCATTTGTGGGTGGATTTGATACTTTATTCCTCAGCTCCTCTTCAGCACTCCTAGTCTCAATCTTCTTGGTGCCTATAGCCACTTGCAATTGTTGTTGTTTTTGTTGTTTTCTCCTCTTTTTCTTGGGTAATCGAGGTGTATCCTTTAAAGACTCGGGACCCTAATCTAGGTTAGCTGTTGATGTGCTTGGTTGGGCCTCAACATTCTCTTTTTCTAGCATGTCCTTATGGGACATAGCCGCAGCCTATTGAACAGCCTCGCTAGGTTGTGAGGGTACAACTGCCTTTCTTTTTGGAGAGTTTAGCTCTTCATCTAATTCCCCTCTGTTTATCCCCTCATTCAATTGCATTAGTAGTTGCTCCTAGTCCAGAACATGCCTCCATTTTTTCTTATCAGAGCAGGTGTCGTGTTTAGAGTTGTTTTTCTCTTGCTCAAGAGGTTGTTTGGGTGACTCTAGTGTAGAATGAGGAGACAGATTAGGGTTCTTGTCATGTAGGCTTGGATGAAACTAAGTGAAGAAGTCAGGGTTGTATTGATGGGAAGCATAGAGATCTAGGATTGCAAGGTATTGAGTGAGACAAAAGACATATGCTCTAATATCAAGTACCATGCTCCCTACTCCTAGCCTGCTAGCCACGTGCAGATCTTCTTCTAGAAGCAACTTACCATGCAAGGGATGTTTTTGGACAGTGGGCAGAAAGCTGGACCTCATGGACCATTGCCAATACTCTTAATGAGGTTGGGGCAACATATGTGGGATCATGTATTGATGTCCAAAGGGCTTTCCTTTGCTCAGCAAGTGTCATTAGTTGGTGGCCAATTTTGGGTACCAAACTTTGGTTGGAGTACTAGTTTTGCACAAAGTCTTGTCCATTCCCTTTTTGTTTGATTGCTTTGAGCTTTTCCTTGTTTGTCTCACATTGAATGGTATAGAGTGAGGGTATCAAGCACAATTCTCTAGCTGTGGCTATTGGGATGTCCTTTATGGCTTCTTCAGACAACTACATAGCGAGAGAAAACACGTTGTTGCTCATCCCAAGTCAGTGGTTTGGCTATGAGCTTTGTGTGCTTTGGTGTTGGCCTTTCGATGTCCACATGGATGTATGCATGTGTGATGGGGATGTCAACTTGTGATCAAGCTTCATCATGCACTTCATCTCTGGTTCATTGGTTAAATGTGCTATCTCTTTGGCCAAATCTTTGAGAGATTTATCCTCAAGAATAAGCTTTAGGTGCTTTGAAAGTATTGGAGCTGTTAAGGATGTTGGTTGTGACACCTCTTCCACAGGTGAATTGCTAAGGACATGTTCCGCAGGGGGGATCATCACGGCCAAAGGTTGTAACCTCTGTGATTCTTGATTGGAAGTAGTAGCGGCTAGTTTAGTGGACTGGCCACTATTGGTAGATTGCAGTGTCAAGTCCTTAAGAAAATCAAAAGTGGTCGTGTCTTTTGTTGCCCTCTGCGCATTCACTTGTGCAGATCAAGCTAGTCATGATGGATTGCACAGGCATATCCTTAAGCTAAGAGCTAAGGGTGGTGTCATGTCCCGCATCTTGGATATTTGGAAGCTCAAATGGAGATAGAGATTGGGATTGAGCATCTACACTTGATGATTGCTATTGCGCTTCCTCTGTCCGTTTAGGGAAAGAGGGTGTAGAAGATTTGGGACTTATAGGTAGACTTTGCAGATTTGATATTCATTGACACTCAGGTAGTGTTTTTTAGCACTTGTGTCTCTCAACCAACTCCTCTGCTGCTCAAATCTAATAAGTCTGAAGTTGATTTGCTATTGTTCCCGTAAGTCTAACATGGGAAAAGAGTCTCCAAATGCTCGGTTCAAAGGAGTCGGTTTTCACACCTGGCAAATCATCTTGATGCGGGTTTGCCAGGTGTGAAAACCGACTCCTTTGAACCGAGCATTTGGAGACTCTTTTCCCATGTTAGACTTACGGGAACAGTAGCAAATCAACTTCAGACTTATTAGATTTGAGCAGCAGAGGAGTTGGTTGAGAGACACAAGTGCTAAAAAACACTAACTGAGTGTCAATGAATATCAAATCTGCAAAGTCCTTTACTCTTTTTAAATCCAAGTGTAATCTTCCCCTTCTTGATTTGATGCTAATACCTTCAAATCTGAGTGACAGTACTTTAATGAACTTCAGAGAGTATTGCTCAGTGATTAAAATCACTGTTGATACTTCAGTGAGAGAAATAGTGAAAAATGTCAGACATTAGGAGAAATATGGACTCTCTTTTTTGCCCCTTAAGGGGTTTCTCTCACCTCTCTCTCTCTAAAAAGAGATTCCAAAATAATATTATAAAAAGAGATCTTCTACAATCAAGAAAATCTCGTTTTTGTGTTTTCAATAGATTTCACCTATTATTTTATTCCCAAACTGCAGGATAAGGTCACTTTTTCTCAAAATCCTCATAACTAAAAAAATACAATTCTATTTTTTCTAAAAACGCAGCCAATCATTCTTTAATGCCCTCATGACTCTTTAATGCCCTCTTTAGTGCCCTCATGACTTTTCAATCATTCTCATTCTCGCTTCTTAAAAGGGCGGAAGTTAAAAAACGATATAAAATGACGTACACATCATATTTTAAGATTATTTTTTACCCAGAGACACCTTTTTGACTCAAGAGTTTCCTTGTAAATTTTCGTCTTTTTTGGACAAGTATATACCTATTTCTGGGCATTTTTTCATTCCCTCAGAAAGCTCTAGTTTTGTCCCAAATTTTGTGCATTCTTCTCTTTCCCTCCAGAATATGGTTTCTTGCATACGAGTTCTTCTGAAGCAGCATTGAGGAGTAGTTTTGATACCATTTGTTGAAATCAAAGAATCTCTATCTACAACACACTCTACCCTGCTACAAGCCATCTTCCTCTTCAGAAATATGCAGTAAGAAATCTCCGTCTTCAACAGTCTATACTACAAGCAATCCAGTGATAATGGAGGTATCTTTATTTTTTAAATCTTTGTGATGTTATTATTCTTCACAGTTGTTGTTCAGTCCTTAAGCATCAATTCATAGAGCGAGAGAGAGAGAGAGAGAGAGAGAGAGAGAGAGAGAGAGAGAGAGAGAGAGAGAGAGAGAGAGAGAGAGAGAGAGAGAGAGAGAGAGAGAGAGAGAGAGAGAGAGAGAGAGAGAGAGAGAGAGAGAGAGAGAGAGAGAGAGAGAGAGAGAGAGAGAGAGAGAGAGAGAGAGAGAGAGAGAGAGAGAGAGGAGGGGAGAAGGGGGGGACAGAGAGGACTGTGTGAGATGAACAAAGAAAATAAGTGATAGAGTGACAGATAGTAAATTAGGGTAGAAGATAAGATGATGTTATTGTTTTCCACTAGCCAAGCTTCAGTATGAATGTGTTTAGGGTTTCCTTGATGAATTTTTGTTGAGAGAGAGAGAGAGAGAAAGAGAGAGAGAGAGAGAGAGAATATTTTGGATAGAACAGAAGATAAGATTTGATGCTAATTAGAGGTAGATTAAAAGCCAAGATTACAGGCTGATTAGGGGTTGATTAGGGTCTATCAAGACTGAAAGCAAGAGAAAGAGACAAGAACCAACTGGGTTTTAAAAAAAACACAGATATAGTGAATCAAAGGGGTGTAGTTCTGCTATTTGAATGTTAATCCAAGTTAACATTTGCATACTTTTTTTTTTGCAGAATGCAGGTGCAGGATGTACCAAGAGAAAGAGAGATATTCACTTTCAATTGGAGGATGAATATGCACCAATGTTCAAAAGAACTGTGGAAAGAGATGATGCAATAAGATGCAGGATGCAACAAGAAAGAAATGCAGGGAAAAAAAATGTGGACCTTTGGGTTGATGGGTGCATTTATCCACCCGATCCACTTACTCGAAGGCCACCACAATTTGAAGGGCTTACATCATTTGTAAAGTTTGCTTGTGAAGGCAATGAAGGATTGTATGGATACACATGCAGACTTGTCACACAAGGAATAGCAGGGGCTCATCAAACCTTGACAAATATGCAGACAAGATTACAAGGGAATATGCAGTCTTTGATGGAAAAGGATAGATTATTGGCTGAGAAGGATAGAGAGAACCAGAACCTACAACAAG
Source organism: Lygodium microphyllum (assembly GCF_053477565.2). Lineage (NCBI taxonomy): Eukaryota > Viridiplantae > Streptophyta > Polypodiopsida > Schizaeales > Lygodiaceae > Lygodium > Lygodium microphyllum. Next base: position 129,090,366 of record NC_141149.1, read on the forward strand.
CAATGTCTGTCATTGAAAATGCTATGCATGCTACACACGTGCAGAATATGGAGTTACAGTCTAAAGTCAATGACTTGGAGAAGGAGAATCAAAACATAGAGAGGAAGCTCACAAAAACTTTGGAGATTGGGCCCACTTTAAAAACCAAAGGGGCACGTCGGCGCATCCGATCCATTAAACCAATTGGCCAATTAGCCAAAGGAAGTGGACAATATCATAGACGGATATATGCTCAATCTACTACAATGAGAAATATGTTTCCTCATGCAGAGAATGATACTATTGCCAAAGTCCTTAGCAAGAATATGGTAAAAAATGCATTGGAAAATCGTAAATTCAGGGACATTGTGGATGGTGTTGCTAGTGAACGTCTTAGGGATGTGAGCAACTTGTTTACTGCTACAGATGCTCAGGGATTATGTGACAAGGTGGGAATGAGTTCTGAGTCATATAGTATGCTCTATCAACAATTGGATACAGGTTTTAAGCAAGTCTTCAATACTAAGCGAGTAATGCCTCTGCCAAAACCATTTCACGTGAAGAAGGCTCGAAAACAACTAAATGAGAAAGTTTTAGAACTAATTGGTGAGCCTACGCATCTGGAACACACACACATATTGAAGTATGGTTCCAAAGAAGTTGCCTTTGTATTGAATGCATCCAACAACTTTGTATTGGATATATGTAGGGTTCAGATTGCTATGGTCAAGTTTTACAATATGTCTATGGAAGAATGTAGAGGCAAGCTTAAGTTTGTCCTCAAACTTGATGAGAGTGAGATTATCAAGGGGCAAAAACTTGAGCGTGTGAGTATAACACTTATGAATCGAGCATTGGATCCCAACATCGATGAAAAACATCCTTTATACTTCAGTGTACAATCGGAGAATGAAATAGGTGGCTTGCAGCATTTGAAGTACCAAAGGAGGACCATGAAGTACTTAAAGTTTTTTTTAACCTCACTAATATACCCAGTGTTATTCAACAGCAAAATAATGGAGCAGTTTTACATGTTGAGGGGTTTGGGGACTATCAAGTTGAATGGCATCTTGCAGGTGATTTAAAAACATTGAAGTGTATGTTTGGTTTATCAAATGCAGCAAATGCAAAATTTCCGTGCATATACTGCATGCAAACTAGGAAGAAAGGGAAAGATGGAAAGAAAGAATGGCTTGCCAAGGCAGGACAACAGGGTGCTCCGACACGTGATCAGAAAGTCATGAGAAATGGAATGCTAATTCCAGTGGATCCAAACTGGCGCCCTATTTTGGAAATACCACTAACAAGGGTTCACTTTTGCACATTGCATTGTTTGGTTAGAATAATTGAGAAGCTAGTATATGAATATATATGCTTTGCATACAAGATGCAGCCCGTGTCAGAATCTGATGCTACATGCAAGAAGGTAGAACAAGTCCTCTCTGAAGTTGGATTGCACGGAGGCCAAGTAGAAATAAAAAAGGACGAGAAAAAATCGGGGAAGAGTGGAAATGTTCCTTGTAAACCATGCTTTGGCGGACCCAAGGCTAGGAAGTTTTTATCTCCACCTCGAGATGAGGAAGGCAATATACTAGTAAAACAACCAGAGAAGTACGAAGCATGGAAAAAGTTGCACCTTGCTGTTTCAGATTGGAGCAATGGGGGACGAACGAGGATTGCGAAGGCAGAAGTGTGGATACACCTAGATAGATTAGCAGCTCTCTTACAGAAGTTGGGGTTTATGGATGGTGATGCGAATGCATTTAAAGAGACAGCTGCTAAATTTCATAAGTCCATGGTGGAGGCATGGACTACAAATAGCATAACACACTACATGGTCAGTATTATCACCATTGCAAAAAAAAATCATCATTTCGAATTACTTTGTGTTTCTAATCTCTTTTCTTGTGCAGCATATACTTGAAGCACATGGTCCATACTTTGCAGATCAAGGAAGTTTGGCAATATGGTCAACTCAAGGCATGGAAAGATCTCACTGGCAAGCTCGCTGTGCTTTTCAAAAGGCAATTGATCATGGAGGTGGCATCAATGATTCCAATTCTATGAGGCAATTATTCCAATGGTGGTATAGGAGACTAGAGATACGATACGAGGAAAAAGAAAAGAAGTCCAAAACATCTCAAGCAGAATCTATAAGTAGGGCAATATATGAAGTGAGAAAAGCAAGATATGAAAACAGCACAGCTAGACAACGGCACGCAGAATGGTTGGCAACCCAAGAGAGAGATGGCAAAAAATGGAGACCTAGATAAAGATAATAATTTTGATGCATTTAGAGTCCACAAGAGAGCACAAGTCCCAAGGATATGACACATCAATACTCATATCTCTAACATGAGATGTCTTATAAATTTTCTTTAAAATTTCAAAGGTTTGTCACTATATTTTTCAAAGTCGATTTCGAACTTTGTTTTTTAATTATGAAAAGTCCATTTTGAAATCCTAAGACAAAGATATGAAAATTCTAAACATTGGAACATTCATTGGCCTAGAGAGAGAGGGGGGGCATGAGGGGGGTGTCAGGAGATAGAGAGAGGTAGGGATGGGGTGGAGAAATGAAATGAAATGATAAATTTAAAATTCATTTACACCACAGTAAGTTTGAAAGTTTCGTATTTAAGTCGTCTCTCCTTTCATTTTTTCCCATTGCTCTCCACTCTACCCTCCACCTTTCTATCCTTCATTATCACAGCCATGGCACGTTCCAAGCTTCCTATCAAAAAGGCGCCTGCGAGAGCAAGAGCTCAACACTCTTCCGAATCTAGTGAGCGTACTGTGAGTGACAAAGATCCCCTAGTGACCGATAACGGTGGCCCTACTGCAGCCAATAATGGTGGCGCTACTGTGGCCAACAATGGTGGCCCTAGTATGGTCGATAATGATGGTTCGCCATTGTCCAGAAACGGTGGTCCACATGCTCCAGCTGCTCCACCTCCCACTACTGCTCCAACTCGTAATACACGCCCTCCAACACATAAAAAGCGAAGATGGAGACCAGGCACAGCTGCACTACGCGAGATAAGGAAATTCCAGAAGAGTGCCGACTTGATTATTCCTAAGGCACCATTCTCCAGGTTGGTGCGAGAAATACTGCAAGATCTACAGTCAGGGCATCATCACAAGTTCTTTTCGAGGAACCAGGCAAGGAATGTGGGGCGATGGTCAAGCCAAGCCTTGCTTGCTCTCCAAGAAGCAGTTGAAAGCTACTTGATTGATCTAATGAGTGATGGTCAACTTTTAGCCATTCATGCCCGACGTATCACTATTAAGCCCATAGATCTGGTTCTTGTTCGCAGGATCCGCAATAACAAGGATGCATTTAATCTTAATGTCAACAATATGCTTTGAGAAGCTACCTTGTAATTGGATCTATGTTTTTAGCTCAGGTTTGGTTGTAGATTGTAAGGATCTTAGTTTTGGGTTATCTTTCCAATAGACCTTCAAGTATTTGATAGTAGTGGCCTGCAAAATGGAGCTAAATTTTCCCTAGCTCTAGTCATACTTGGTGCGATGCACTATCTACCGTGTATTTCATAGTTTCGCAATGCTAAATCCAATATGTGATATTCTATTTTGACCATGTTTCGCATTGTGTGAATTTTCAAGTTTCCAATTTTGTAAGTAGTTTTGTTGAGGATAAATTCAATGTGCAACCACGTACACGTCGGTGATCAGTTGTACATGGGCCGATGCACTATATCCTTACTATATTTAGTGGTTTGGCAACAGTATATCTGATGTGATATTCCATTTTACCCATGATTTATTTTTTGTCAATTTTTAAGTTTGCAATGTTTCGCATTGCGAGGTTGACAATACATTTAATCTGCAGTTGCACACACTCATTATCAATACATTTAATCTACAGTTGCGAGGTTGACAATACATTATCAGTGCAGTATAATGCAGTTAACGCATTTTCAAAAAAAGATTGAACCGTCAAATTTATAAATCGGAATCTGGTGAAACTTCACCCTCATGTTGGGCATTAGAAAAACTCATTTATATTAAAAATTTGGCCCCATCAGAAGCCTCTGGGTCACCTGTCCGGAGGCTCGCGTTTGGGGCCCTGAATCTGGGGATTCAGGGCCCCAGACGCGAGCCTCCGGACAGGTGACCCAGAGGCTTCTGTTGGGGCCAAAAAAAATTTGGATGGTTGATGTGTCCTTGAGGAGCCTACAGGTAAAATTTCATGTGAATCGGAGCACTGGTGATATTTTTCCTAAGCGTGGATTCATTAATTGAAATTTTAGGGTTTTTGAAAAGTTTGGCTATAAGTTTAAAGTTTCACCTCATTTTACACATTTCACTTTTGAGTTCTGAGTTCTCTCTCCTAGAAGACATGGTACGCACCAAGCAAGCGGCCCGGAGATACCCCCCTGGAAATTCCATACGACAGCCACGTCCTCCAGCTCCACCACCACCACCACCACGCCAGCATCGCAAGCGTCGATGGAAGCCAGGCACAGTGGCTCTTCGCGAGATCCGCCACTACCAGAAGACCACTCACCTCCTGATACCGAAGGCTCCATTCCAAAAGTTGGTGCGGGAGATCATGGAGGGCATACTGATCATGAACAACAGGAACCAGTTTCCAAACACATCACGCGCGAAACAACCGGAGCGTTGGACTGCCCAGGCCCTCCTCACACTACAAGAAGCTGCTGAAGCCTACCTCGTCGACTTATTTGGAGACTCAGTCTATGCAGCGGTGCATGCAAGGAGGGTCACTGTCATCGAGAGGGATCTGCGGATAGTCAGGTTCTTTCGGCGATGGAAAGATAGTCCTCGCGGAGGTCAGCAAGGATAGAGGTGTACAAACTCAAAAGCACATGGAATGTAGCTTCTGAAGACATTTTGTAAAGCCTTGGTCCTAATGGACCCCATGTAAAATTATTATTAATACAAATACAAAGTTTTTGGCGCGTCTTATTTATGTTTAGTCACTTGATATTTATTTTATTTACGTTGTTGAGTTATCGTTACATGCGTTCGAACAAATACATGTTGCGCACGAATTCGATAAAGCACTGTGTATTAAATTTAGGGTACGAATCGTGTTACGTATAAATTCGATAAATAAATGTAACATTCAAGTAAAAAAAATAGTAAATGACACGTATCACAAACTACATTGCACGCGAATCCAACAAACATCAGTTTTCATTACTTGAAGAGAAGATTACAAAGTGCAGTACATCAGTGATGCGATATCAGTAGGCAATAAGTACATCTATTCTCTCCTAGGCTTCTTGGAGCTAGGCTCCCCATGGTCAGAGCTATTCTTGATCATAGGCAACAATACATTTTGCCCCAATAGTTCCTGTCTAATGACAGTGGGGTCTTCAACACCGGCAACCATGCCACGGGCCACCATGGAGAAAAGTGGGCCAGACCTAGTACTTGTGAATAAGTAGAGAAGCTTCGAACGTCGAAGCAACACTACTTTCTCCAGGCTGGAGTTGGTCGGGATGGTCTTGAAGGGCCCAGCCTTTGTTAGTGCCCTCAACTTCAAGAAGTTCTCTGCAAAAGCAGGGGAGCATGTCTTATGAAATACAATAATGTCGTTGACAAGCTGCCCAACATACTCCTTCAATGCCGAGTCTTGCACCCTTCCTTGGCTACCAGATCGGCCACCCTGCCTAGATGAAAACTCATCTATATAGACAATCTCCTGCAACACACAAGTTCAGTATCAGACTCACTATGCATGGAGTGTGCTGAAGATATATAAATCATATTCATATGAAACTTAACCAGTAGGGCCTCTAGGGCATCGGGAGCACACACATGTGTTTTTGTCGGGATCGGGCCCTCAGAAGTGCCCTGGCCGGAGGCTCGCGTCTAGGTGCAGATTCATGCACCCAGACGCGAGCCTCCGGCCAGGGCACTTCTGGGGGCCCGATCCCGACAAAAACACATGTGTGTGCTCCCGATGCCCTAGAGACCCTACTGGTTAAGTTTCATATGAAACCGAGAACATTACCTTCTCTGCATCATCTATCTGCCGCTGTAATGGAGCATCCAGGTCTGCTCCTGCCACTGGGCTGCCCTCGTCTCTCTCCTGGGTAGGCACTGCGTAGTCGGGTCGAGGACCAAAAAGGCTTTCCTGCAACCGCTCGAACTCCTCATCAGAGATCTGATACTGTGGCGCCGCATCCTCAATCTGCTCCTGGATGCTCACAATGGCAGAGATGTCATCGATGCTCGTGCCATCATAACGAGCCACCTCATCAACATGTGGTGGGGCATCCTGTAAATCAAAATCTATGAAATCACTAGGTGCATCACGCACCATGATACAGTATAGTTCTTCTTCCGTAAGCTCCAACAACTCTAGCACATCCTGCATGAGTAGATATTCCACCCCCTCGATGGTGATAGCATGGAGAGAAGAGAGGGGTGGCTCTTCGCTCGTGGGCATCTCATCAGGGCAGGGAGGTGGGTGCACAATGGCCAAGCTCTGTGCTGCCTCAACACTCAGATCGAGAGTGATCTCCTCAGGCTCCCTCTCAAAGTACTCTAATAGTGGCCAAGAGGGTGCGTGGATGTCCTCGTCACTGTCCTCTTGCACCTCAGTGCACATAACATATATGGCAAAGGCGGCATCCCTCTCAATGAGATCCATCGTGACGTGGTCCTGTGACGAGGTGGGCACTGCTCTAGCGTGGAGATGTTGCCCCACATGCACCAGGGCTCGACTTATCACCTTTGCATGGCTGGATCCGGCACACAAACTATACAAAAAATCCATGGGAACCCACCTGAGAGTGGAGTCGGGAATAGAGCAAGTGAGAGGGTTCACTGCATCACAAAACGATGCTAGTATACTAGAGTCAGGGTCTACAGCGGAAAGCGAGCTCTCTAGACTCAAGGTCACGCAAAACCTAGGGTATATCTGGTCCCCTATGTGCGCGTAGCATGTGGAACTGATCCATGCGGCGAAGGCGGGAGTGGTAGCCATGGCACACAAAGAGAGAAGGAATGAGAGCACAAGTGTAGGGAAGTGGAGAATGAAAGCGAAAATGAGTTTGGAGTTATAGCTTTTATGTGTCTAGGGTTTTAAATAAAGGTTCTTTATAAAGTTATTAATTCTAAAGTTTCAAATTAAAACTCTTACCTTAGTTTCTTTATTTCAGTACTTTAAAGTCACTGTTAAAATTACTCATACAGACAAACGCTTCGTTCTACATTATTATATCCTCGAATATGTTTGGGTCGCTGAGTATATTCAAGTCTAACGAGAGAAAATATATAATTTTTTAAGGAAAATAAATCTAAAAGGCCTTGAAATTCCCTTTGGATCCAATTTAATATTAAAATGTAATAAACGAGCAGCAGAGATGCGCTACAATATATCATTGTGCAAAGACAATATTCTCTAGATTATAGACCTCTAACCTGCAATTTAATTATGATTTTTAACTGCACGATTGAGTAATTACAGTATGTATTATCGCACGCTTGGATCACAGTAAACTAAAATTTAAAGTACTCAGAAGTTCAAAAAAGGTATGTATTCGCTCTTTATAAAGTTTTTTTACAAGGATTCCACTATCTCAAGGATATGTGGAGAAGCACATTGTTTACATGTCATGGATTGCTCACTACGAGTCCTGACTTTTCTATTATCTAACTTGAAATAGAAGTTGTAGAGGGGCTCACTAGACATTAATTGGATTTCTTGTCTCAGAAAATAAATGGGCCAATGACTCTCTACACTGACTACGAAAGGATTATGACCACTCCACAAGATTACCACATCTACGAGCGCTGTATGTGTGTCATCTCGGATATCTTGATCCAAGCTGATCCACTCCCCTCGCAAAAGTCGCCATCTTCTATATCGAAAGCGAACGCACAGAGTTTGTCTAGCAATGAAATACCTGTAATAAAAACAAAAATAATGGTAAGTGATCAATGCGACTAACATAACAATTCATCTAAGCGAGACCTATGTCAATTAAATCAAGGTATGCAAAGTAGTAAAAAAGTTTTACCTGAATGTAATATCAGATTGGTTGACCATGCACTCAATCGTCTCATCAAAATGTGTTCTTTTGACTTCCCAAGACTCACCCAATAGTTGACTCATCCATTCCTCGGATGGACACTTGCATTGATAAGTAATCTTTGTTTTCTTCAAAACATCACATGAACCAAACAAATGTGCAAACAATGAGAATGGAATAAACCAATTAAGATGCACATCTTTGGAGCCTGTGGTGGGTTTCATAGCACTATTGACGTCAGATTTTATCTTCGACTTGCAAGCTCCTGACAACTCCAAGCTACTAATGAACCATTCACCACTAGACAATGGCGGCAATGGGACATGCTGCAATCTCTGGCTTTCTACCACATACAATGAATTATAAAAAAAGATATTTTGAGTGGCAAGTTGACTTGTAGAGGTATTATCATAGATCAAAGAACCTATCTCTTCATGCCAAACATGTATCTTGCCGCTTAAACATTCCACATTCTGCCATTCATGCAAAGTCGATGGATATAGAGCTGTCAATCAAACAAGACTGAATTAGAATACTGCAAAGACTTTTAAAAACAACTCTGATACAAAAGAATAATCAATGATAAAATTTAACAACTTACTGTTTTGTTTATAATTTGCAATGTTGTTCTCGTCGTGTACAGAGATTTGTTTATGCGTATAAATATGTTGAATCAACACTTCTGTTACTGCACTTGTGCCATTAAACACTTTTCTGAACTCTAGAATTCTACCTTTCCAATGTTTGCTAGGGTTTGCAACATCCTTGCGCTTGACCTTGAAACTCCCTCGAGTACTTGGGTGCATCAAAATCCAATCCAACTTATAATACTTATCACAAATCCAATTACCGCCATTATCTTTCCTATTGAAGACCTCCACTGCAAGTATACTACTGATATTTTTCCTCCGTGAAGACATCTGTAACAACCAAATACAAAAGTTACCTATTAACATGTGTATAATTTGCAAATGTTATCTCCAAATGAAATTAAATTTAAATGGATCAATTTAAAAAAGAAACATTGTACCTGTAATTTCTTTCACAAAGATCCCTAGATATGTTGAAGAAGAAGTTGACTTATAGCAAGACCATTGTTCCTTCACTGACAGATTCCTGTAGTACAAAAACAAAAGAAATATTGGGTCAACACATACATATAACTTATATAGGCTTTGTCCAAATGTGTTGAAATTTAACCATGGAACAGTAGTAAAAAATGGCAATATACCTGTGGCTTTCTCTGCAAAAAAATCCCAAAGATATTGTAGAAGTTGAGTTCTTAATAAATCATTGTTCTTCACCCTCGGAGATTCTTGGAGTAAAAAAACAAAGGAAAGCTCAGTATGCATGTAACTTGTATACATTTTGTCTAAACGAGATAAAATTTAACAGTGGAGCAACAAAAAAACAAGACAATATACCTGTAACTTTGTTTACAGAGAAACCCTAAGATGTTGAAGAAGAAGTTGAGTGTTCAAAATCCCAAAGATGTTGTAGAAGTTGAGTTCTTAATAAATCATTGTTCTTCACCCTCGGAGATTCTTGGAGTAAAAAAACAAAGGAAAGCTCAGTATGCATGTAACTTGTATACATTTTGTCTAAACGAGATAAAATTTAACAGTGGAGCAACAAAAAAACAAGACAATATACCTGTAACTTTGTTTACAGAGAAACCCTAAGATGTTGAAGAAGAAGTTGAGTGTTCAAAATCCCAAAGATGTTGTAGAAGTTGAGTTCTTAATAAATCATTGTTCTTCACCCTCGGAGATTCTTGGAGTAAAAAAACAAAGGAAATCTCAGTATGCATGTAACTTGTATACATTTTGTCTAAACGAGATAAAATTTAACAGTGGAGCAACAAAAAAACAAGACAATATACCTGTAACTTTGTTTACAGAGAAACCCTAAGATGTTGAAGAAGAAGTTGAGTATTCAAAATGTCACTATTATTGACTGTAAGAGACTCCTAGAGCATCAAAACAAAAGAAATTACATGTCAGAGAATGCACATAACTTGCACAGGTTTTCTCCAAACGAGATAAAACTTTACCATAGAACATCTATGGAAGAGAAAAATATACCTGTAGAGTTTTGTGAAGAGAATCTTAGGGCTTTGGTAAAACAAGCTCTGCTCTCATGAAACACATGAATCTCTCTCTGTGCTTGTGCAAAGCAAATGAAATTTTACAGGGTTACAGACATGGCAAGAAATAGTGAGGCTGTAAAATTTCGTCAGGAAAGAAGAAGCGGGGAAAGAGATATGACAAATTTGAGTTCCGCCTAAAAAAGAGGGGGAAACTGAAAAGGGGAGAAAAGAAAAGTCAAACATAAAAAATAAGAAAATGAAAATTCGAGGCACAAACTTCCAAGAAGTGACAGCTTTGTACTCCCCTTTTCCCTTATTTTATTGCTGAGGGAAGATTTGGTCCAAGATATGGCTAGAAGATTCATGTTACATGAATCTGGAATCCCAGCTCTCTCATTGGTTAGGCCTATATTTGTTTATTCACTCCTTAAGGGGCAAAAAAGAGAGTCCATATTTCTCCTAATGATTTTGAAGCTTTGGCTATGGCTTTTGCATTAAGGTTTCTGGGGGCAGCCTGGTTTTTTGCTAATTGCAGGAGCTACAGTGGATCATTTTCAAAACTTTTTTAGTCAAAATGAAGCTTGAATGATGGGCTATCAATGCCCTATCATGCTCGTCAACATCGCGACCTGCAGTGATGGCGGCAGCAGCTCGAATGTTAGCAGGCGCAATTCTGACAGATTTCCGCGATTTCCGCAATGCTGGGGTTAGGGCGCAGTAATGTCTTCAATTCTCGTGCCAGGATGAAGCATCTTGAGTAGAGGAACAACTCCCTAGAAGAAATCGTGGGCTGAAATGGCCTGGTTGAGGAGTTATTGAAGCTCCAAGTAAGGTAGGTCCTGTCTGGCTATGGCAGACATAGAGCAGAGATTGAGGATTTTCACAATGCTGAGCTCCAGATGGTCCAATGTCCTGGATTGATGTGATACAGGGAAGCTTTGTGAGTTGAGGAATACTTTTCCAGAAGGAAGCTCCAAGAGATTTGACCTGTGGAGTGAGATATAAGCAGCTCAATCTGACAGGGTGCTGCTGGCTATGGCTGCCATGGAAGCTTCAGTGAGAGTAGAGTTGGGAGATGAAGTCATGAGCTAACATTGAGCTAGACTGAGGTTGAGAGGAATCAAGAGAGGCTAGAGAAGCAATGCCATGCCTAACTGGGCTCTGATACCATGTGAGAAATGCGGGATCTAGAGCATGGCAAAACCGGAAGCTATGGAGGATGAAATGAGAAGTGTGGACTCATGATGAAGAAGACAAAGACATTGTTTGTTACACAAGTGAATTAGGTTCCAAGATTGAGACTTGGACTCATAAACACAATCTTGTGTATGTGGACAATGACATTGACACTTCATTGAAAAGAAAAGAGTACTATCATTGCATTAAGAAAAAAGGAAGCAAGTACAATGCTTTATAGGAAAGTAGGAAACTACAGTAGGCACCATTATGCATGATTGCTGATTCTCAACAGGCACTGGCTGAAAGATTTGCTTATGGCTATTAGACGATTCTAACATTTGCTTTGCTGAGCAATCAGCCTCTTCATGAGCAGCATTGTGCTTGTGGTGCTTAGTATCCTCTTGGGAAGTCAAAGTCTCCTTGGGCACTAGTGGTCTTAGCGCACACCCATTGATTACATATTATATCTACTTATTAAGCATGTTGGGCTGAGGATCTACCTTTTGAATGGTCATGTTTGGCTTCTTGATTTCAATCGTGAGGGGCTCACTCACTTCAATATTGTTTACTCGAGACTTGGATTTTCGCTTAGATTTCCTCCTACGCTTCTTTGCTTTTGATACAACCTGGCCTTTAGCTGACAGAGGTGGTTTAGCCGGGGGTTTTGGTACCCAAATCCATCGGTTACCTATGTAATACCCTTGAGTAGGTAGCAACACTTCGGATATCCATCGCGGTGTTGAGCTAGCTCTCCATTGATACCTTCGTCTATAAGGCTTGGGCTTCTGTTGTGGTCTTTTACAATATTTGTAAGCCCAAAGCATATCCTTAGCATTGTCTTCTGACCTTCTTGTTTCAAGCATGGCCACACTCACTAGTTCTCTTTGTTCAACATGTGCTTGTATCAACTCTTTCAACAAGTCCTTGCTCTCGTTACTAGCCTATGTTAGAATGTTCCTTGTCTTTCCCTCGAGGTTTAATGAGGTCACCTTGCTAAAGCTTGTGATTATCCTCACATCCGATAGTGTCAAGTGTATCCTCTATGCTACATAATCGGCCTCACACTTCATCACCCTTTTGAAGGGTCTTCCTAGGAGGGTTTCCTTTCCACAATTAGCACTATTTGGAGGAACATGGAATAGAATAGGCAAGATTTCCATTTCAATAGTTACAAGGATTTTGCACTTCCCTATAAGTGCTTATGGGTGTCCCTCGTAAGGACTAAGAGTTGCATTAGTCGGTGTGAGCTCTAGCTGGCTTAGGAGGGTCCATGCTTCATAGGTCAAGATATTAAAATAAGCTCCTTCATCAATGAGAGCATCGACACAGTGCTCTCTTTTTGCAGTGAGTTTGACCCTAATATAAGCAAGCAGTACTATGTCTTCATCTTTCAGGTCTTGGCTTATAAATTCAAGCCTTCTGATACATGCCTTTGAGTCCCCAATGGCACAACTAGATGTGGATTCTCCAGTGATGACTTGGGTCATCTGTGCAGTGTCGTTCAAGGTGCATCTATCCTCATGACTGTCATGTCTAGTCATTCTTGCAATTATATCTTGATGTTGTTGCATTTCGCTTTGACTAGATGTAGTCCGAATGCAACATATACATGTTTTTGTGGTGTGGCCTTTTTGCCCTTGTTCACTAGATTGGCCCTTTGAGGTTCTAAGCTCTTTGATTGCCTTTGTTTGGGTATGGGCTCTTGATTACTATTTTGCATGTGAGAATATATGCTTGTGCAGAGCCATTACTATACTAGAATCTAATTTGGAGGACCTGTCGTGGCACATGTTTTCTCTCCAGCCTACTTGGGGGAGGTGTGGAGGAGGCAAAGCCCTCTGCAGGGATCCGGGAGGGGCAGTCCCCTCGGCCCATAGGGCCATTATGCTAAATACCATGTGTAATTTAAGGGACCATTCGTAGCCAAGTTTTGAACTACTTGCTATAGATTTCAACCCAATTATAGATCTATGATGTTCTTTTGGCTCTATACGGTCTCTGGGGTCGGTTTCAGGGGTTAGATGTGTCAAATTTGTATGTTCATCTATTCGATTTTGATATTTTTATGTCTGATTCTTAAAGTCCAATTCTCAGGAGTCTGATTATTAGAATCAGACGTCCGATTTTGGATTGGTCCTTCGAGTCCAAGTGGTCCGATTTTTGTATGCCTGATTTTGGTGGTTTGATTATGGGTTGGTCCGATTTTTATGTGTCCGATTCTTGGAATCTAACGTCCAATTTGAGAGGTGTTTGATTCTAGATGTCCAATTTTGGTTGGTCTGATTTTCATGCATTTGATTTTGGGATGTCTGTTTTTCAAAATCAGACAAGGTATGTTGGAACGGACAGGATGAGTTGGTCCAAGTCCGAAAATCAGACCCATCCGATTTTGGGAATCGAACCGTCTGAGTCCAATTCTGGGAATCAAACTTTGGTAACAATGTCCAATTCCTACTGACAAGTTTCCAAGATAACAAAAATCAACTCGATTCTAATGATTTTGGTTATGAGGGGTCACACAAACTTTCAGAATGTAAGAATAGACCCTAATGAAGGATTGTTATGACAGTAGAAATCCTAATGTTTGTTTTCCTTTCTTTTCTTTGTTTTTAATGCATCCAAATCACAAAAAAAACACCTACACTACTCCAAACTACTTTTCCAAATACAAAAAACCAAAAAATTACTTGTTAAGGAGATCGAATATCTCTTCAAACTCCCTCACTTCCTACCTATCTACTTCAAGCACTGGTTCGGGGAAAACCCTACTTCAATGCTCAATTCGGAGTGCACAAGCACTCAAGGCTTGAATCTGTTTGTCTTGGCAATGGAACCAAAATGTAGAGGAGAGCTACTGCTGAACTGCCAAGACCCACAGATTGCTTATTGTTCAAGAATTTCAAGCCGAGCACTAATGTCTACCTCTCACATAGCCGAAGTGCTATCTCTCTCTATGAGTGTAGTGAGCTTACCTCCATTCTCCCGATGATCCAAGTGCAAGATTGATCCTCAAGCTTCACGCTCCAAGCTTCATTTTTGTGAGCAAGAGAAGAGAAGAGAAGAGAAGAGAAGAGAAGAGAAGAGAAGAGAAGAGAAGAGAAGAGGAGAAGATTGAGAGCTTTTCCACCATGGTCCCTCACCCTCACACACTCACTTCCTCACACTCTCACACTCTCACACTCCCTCTCTTGAGCATAGGCTCAAGCTAGCAACAAGAAGAAGAAGAAGAAGAAGAGGAGGAAGAGAGCTACTTTTGGCCACACACAAGAATGAGCTTCTCATTCACTTTTCAACTTTATATACAAAACCCTAAATCCCTTTTGGGCAGTCATCCCCTTGGCCCTTTTTCCAATTGTCCTTCTATCTTCCTAGCTTCCTTTCTACTGCCCATCTACCTTTACAATTTGCACGGCGGGTGAGAGCCCGGTGCTTTTAAAATAAATTATTGTACGCCTTGTGCTCTTTTACAAAAGTATTGACTTGCAGCTTTTCTTATGCGCCTTTCTCCTTAATTTAGGACTTTTTTGCACTTCTTATGTTTCCATATTTTTCTTGGCATGCCTTCGTCTTCCGTTTCACTTTTACCTTGGCCTTATCTTCTGCTTTAGATTTTCCAAATTTTCCATGTTGTTCATGTGAGGGTTAACAACATGTCCCTAAAATATCATCTTCTTCATGATCCATGATCTTTGGGAGTCTAATTGTGACCCACACAATGGATATGCATTAGGGGATTTTTGAGGTCTCAAAAATGCCTTTTAGGAGATAGAAAGAGAGTACTTTAGACCAATAGGAGCAAAGCCTCCATGATGAAACTTCTATTTTAAAAAATGTAAAAATTTATTTTACAAAAATATATATGTATAATAATATTACGAATTTGTATTATCAATACCTATTTTTAGCCTCTTATGTTCATGAGTGATTATGACATTCTTTGCATTAATGATATACAGTCTCAATCACTTTTATTTAATGATATGTCTGGATTAATGATAATGACAATTTTAATCTAAATTAAAATTAGTAAAAAGTTTGGCACATATTTTTTCCCTCCTTTCTTTTCTCCTCTCGTATTTTTTCGTCCTTTGTGGTAGCCTAATTCTGTGTGCGTGTGTGTGTGTGTGTGTGTGTGTGTGTGTGTGTGTGTGTGTGTGTGTGTGTGTGTGTGTGTGTGTGTGTAACGTGCCTGCCTATCAGCTATCCAAGCACCTTTTAGCGATCCATGGAGAAACGAATCTAAGCGTTGCTTCCCGACACTCCCATGGAATGTTCCAAGGATTGTCGCCTAGGGTTTCGTGATTCCACCCCCTCGCAACGGAATGCATAGGTTCAACTTGAAATATGGGTTCCTAGTAGGCAAGGTCTCCTGACAGCATTCTAGCATCGGGTCTTGGACATCCTACTTTATGCAGAAAATACCTAAGCCAAAGTAGACCCATGCCACACTTGGTTCAAGGAGAATGGAAAACGAGAGAGATGCACCGCTCAACCTCTCTGCCCGTAGGGCATAGTCCCATTTTAGTCCCCTAAAACGACATGAATCAGGTTCTAACCTAACAATACCTAAAGGTCAAATGATGATAAAACCTTGTGAGAATCCTCCCGGTTCTCTGAGACCACCTTGCCGCCATAGGACAAACCCGTCGGGGATTCCGCCCACCCACGTCCCTCAATAGGCTTTCTTTAGTTTTCTAATTAGGTCATATCACTTTTGTGGGTGACATTCAAAAATCAACTTCCTTAATTAAGCCTTTATGGAACATGGTTCGTTTGCATAATTTACAGTACTGACACAAATACAGAGCAAGCAATCCTTTGACAAACACATTCAAACAAGTTCCTTAATTTATCTTCAAGTTAATCTTTGTCTCTTGCCCATACAGGAGAAATTATGTATCCCTTCTATCCAATAGAAGTACTTGGTCCAAATCACATGGCACCATAATTTCCATCCTTTATCTAGAAGAGGATCTTCCAACGCCCTAAACATTGGGCTCATGGCAGTCTTTAACTCTGTTCCAGACTAGGCAAGGGTGTCCAGAGCTCCACTGACCCCAAGCGACCTAGGAGTGAGAAACAACTTTTGTGGTTGGCCTTTTCACCACTCGATCCTTAGAGCAGTGCCCTCTCAGGTTGAAACGCCACATGACCTCGGAGATTATCCACCCACACAGAATATCATTCCTTAATTAATCCGATTAAGAGTCAAAAGTAAGCATGCAGGGATCTTGATGTAGGAATCAAAAGCAAGCATCTATTAATTCAAAAATACATTACTTACGACCGGTATCGCGGTTGGATTGGAAATAATGCCAAGGCAATGATGCCATCGCTTGAGGCTTCCTTACTTGTTGTGGGGTTTCCATCCACATGCATAATTTTCCACTTGGGGGCCATCCTCAATCTTCATCTCCCTTAGACACAAGTCACAAAAGACTTCCACACCTTATGCTCGATTAGTGGGGCCAATTGGGGAGCAAAATGAGCTTGCGATTGAGGGGTAATCTTGCAAAAACAGGGTATGATTCGTGGCCAACGGGAAAAGAAGGAACGTGTGTGGACACCCTCTAAGGAGGGGAAGATGAGGAGACCCAAGCATCCATGGAAATGGAAAAATTAGTGGTAGCAATTGACTCATTATGAGTTTCTCTTGAATCAAAAGGAAAAGTGTCAGCATAGGATCATAAAAATGTTCTTATCAAACTTCTTCCTCAACATCCTCCTTTTCAGTGGTAGTTACAAATGCATTAACCTCATCAATGTCATCCTCTGAATCTTAAAGACTAACATGCAATGAACCTTGGCTTTTGCATTTTTGTAAATACACTTTGTTGCATGATCAGTTGTATACTTTTTCCCACATTTGAAGCATAAGACTTTTTCCTTCCTTTCTTTGTAGAGGTCCATAGGAATAGACTTTGGATTCATATTGGTTGAAGTAGATTTAACCTTGCTATCCTCTTATTTAAAATCCACTCTTGAACTGCTTGTTATCTTCAAATTTCTTTGAGGTCTTGAAGCATTGAACAATGGATAAGTTAGTACTCTTAGGCTCCCACTTGGTGCATGATTGCTGCCATAAACATTGCCAACTTATCCCTATTTTAAAACAATCCTTGGCTATCTATAACTAGGCTGAAATGAAGACCCCTATCTATACTTCCTTCTATAATGCTCTGTAAGCTCAACATCTTTGAAAAGATTGGTAGGGTTTTGCACCATAACATCAACTGATAAAGAAGGCTCTAAACCATACATATGCTTGTGGAGTTTAGCTTCATCACTCTAATGGTCTCTACATACATGGTAAAGTTGAGGAATGGGCTTATGTAATCATGTACACTTAGGCCTCTTTGCTCTAATCCATACCATCTCCATGCCAATTTCTCTTTTTTAAGAGGTGAGACAAAGACTTCAGCCATAAGTGTCTTGAATGCATCCCAATTCTCTACAAGTACGTTCTCTTTCTTTATGTATCTCCATCAAGTATGCACAAATCCTTCCAAATGTAAAGATGCAAAATGAATCTTTATATCATTAGTTCTAGGGAATATATCAAAGTAGGATTCCAATTTTGAAATCCATTCCTCTAGATTCAATGGTGAAGATGATTTCCCATTATACTTTGCTAAAATGATCTTATCCTTCAACTCTCTTTCATGAAAGGGTTGATATCCTAAAATAGATTGCTCATGGTTAGTAGGCATTGAATCTCCAAAATAAGATAGTACTCTTCCAATAGGTAGTTGAGAACTAGTGTGAAACCTTCCCATTGGTACAGGACCTCTAGGAGGTTGGGAATTCAACCCATAAGCTTGGGAATTAGCACCATTCCAACTATCTAAATAGTCATCTTGCCTTTGTGAAGTCTCACCTACTTCATATTTACTATTGAGAATACCTCTTCATCCAATGATACCATCACCTTGATCATTTTGGTTAGGTAGCTGAAGTGGAACTGAAGGTTCATTGTTTGAATGAGCTTTCTCCTTAGCTTCCTTGTTTCCAATTTTCATTTGCATCCATTGGGAGAATTGAGCCATTATTTGAGCATTGAATTCTACTCATTTGTCAATTGAAACCTTTGTTTGGATAGTGGAATCCACCAATTTCTCAATGGAAGACTTCGTTTGATTAGTAGACAGTACCATTTGTTCCACTTGAGACAACAGCTCCATATGCCTTTGAGCATGTCTATTCTCATGTTCACACATGATATTATTGAGTGCATTGATTTCTCCTTGCATTTGAGGCTCTTTAAAGCCCTCTTAAGGTGTATTTCCTAGCATGGAATCTCTAGTTTACAATGCATACTCATCATGGGCCTTACTCTTTCCCTTATGACCTACCATAGTATTGCAATCTTGTAGCACCCCCTATTAGAAAATTGGCTATAACTTGAGCTAGGAAACTTCCACTTTCAAATTTTTTTATTCAAATCAAAGCCAATGATGCCCTCTTTAAGATGAGCTATAGTACATCATAATAGATTTAGGATAGAAAACTTTGCAATTCAATCTCTCAGACTGAATTGTCTAGGGCTGAACCCTATTTAAACCTGTAAGTAGCATGTTTTCACATGTGGGAGCAAAATGGTAGTGCCCAATAGCTATCAAAATCTATAAGAAGATTGGTAGTATCTATGGACACCCTGTAGTACCTATATTTATACTTCAATGATGAAGATGGTACATGTAATAACCTATATATACCATATAGTGTCATGTAAATCCCCTTTTTCACCCTGTTTTGATCTTTAAGGTACTTGAGTCTTTGAAATTGCTTCAATCTTCTATTCTCCACTCATTGTACATGTGTGAGGGATAAAACAGTTGGACAGCTTCCTATATAGGCTCCAAATCACTGGGTGGTGGGAAAAGTTCCCCTTGGGTTGGTTGGTTGCACCCTTTGGGATCTTTAATAGTGGGGGAGGGTCACCTCTCTATTGTCCCAATATCTCCCCTAGCATCCACCTTTTTCCTCGGTGAAAATATCAACATGGTTGTGGCATGCTACTCTAATCAATCAACATTATATGCATTACTAAAATTTTCATTTAGCTCTTTACATAAAATGTAAAATAATTAAAATTTGGCAAAATGAATGGAAAGAGGGTCTTACCGTGTAGTGACTCACTGCTAAGTTACCCTTTTACAATGGATTATGATATATTTTTGGCATGAATAAACAATCATCCTAGTAAATTAATGGATTAGAGTAAGAAATCTTAATAATCAATTGGGGCTTAATCAATTGGATTGAATGTAATGCTGGGACTTCAGTCAAAAGCTTCTAATTGATTTATTGGATCCATTATGCATAAAAAACAAACAATGCATTTCATGAATGAACTGATTTAAGCAATGATTGGTTGAAATATGATGGAAATTTTACATTTCTTTAATATTTCAATCAATTGGATGAATATTAGCAATTGGATGAATGAGAGAGATTAAGAATTGAAGAGGAAGACATTTTGTATGTTTGATGAAGGCTTGAATGATCCCCAAATGCTAGATGAAGTCTCCAGTTGCCCAATGTTGCTGAGATAATCTTCAATCCTTGTGAACTTAATTCTTGAAAGCAATGTTGAGGTTTTAGAAGCTTAAGATTGAAGTATTAAACCTTTTCCCCCCAAATTTTGACTCCATAGAAGATCTTAAGGTTCAATCCTTGGCCATTCGTGCTCAATTCTTGCGATTTCTTCAAGAATTTTTACTGAAATGAATCCCCGAGCTGAAATGATGAAGAATCTTCAAGAAATTAAAGAGAAATTAAAGCTTGAGCTGAAGCTTTCATGGCTATCCATGGCAGGGTTTCTCAAAAATGGAAGAAGAATAGAATGACAACTCTGCCAACAATTTGTTGAAGCTTTGGCATGCCAAAGACCAGCTATAACACCTTGGCCGGGAGGATGGACCGGGAGGATGGACAATAAAGCCACGAATTAGGCTAAAAAATGCGTCACATTTTTTGGGCATATTCTATGCACTATTACTGAACTCCTCTGAAGCTTATTGTTGGTAATCGTGAGAAGGATTTGAAGCAAGAAAGCTTGATCAAGTGTTGCTTTGTCAAGAAGTGCAAGGGTTTAAAGATAGAAGAGGAACTTGGTTGCATATTCCATGAAACCTTTCCATGAAACCTATAGAAAAGCTCCAAGATAAGGGAAAGAGAACCCTCTCTTTGAAAAGTAACCATAGTCTGTTTCCCTTCCAATTTCGATTAACTCATATTTGACCATGTTACCTTTAAATTTTCATGAAATTTGATGACGAGTTATTATTTTGTCATTCCACCGCCATATCTATCCTAAAGATCTCCAAATATAGTCTTCTTCTAATTGTAGATATCCTGCAAGCCACTACTAGTCACTGTCCATGTCTTGTACCTATAGTACTTATCTAAATTTGGTTTTTATCACGAATATTGGACTGAATACGAAGAAAAAGAGGAGAAAAATATATCAAAGACTAATGCTTTGATGCCACTTGTCAAGAAGTGGACTAGAGAGAGAGCGAAAGAGGAGAGACAAGACTACAAAAGAGAGAGGAGTGTAGAAGAGAGAGAAAGAGAGTGACAAGAAAAGAGGAAGGCTAGAAATAGAGAGAGAAAGACAAAAAGAGGTGAGAAGCCATAGAAGTTGTGAGCAAGGTGATGAGGAAAGAGATAATAATGTATCTCTCGTTATTTTTCTTTTGTTCCTCCATCTCTCTTTCCCTCTCCTTTATCTCTCTATAACTCTTTTTCCCTCCCCCCTCTCTCTCTTTTCTTCCATCTCTCTATTTGTCTCTCTCTCCCTCTCCCTTCCTTTCTCTCCCCCTTCATTCTCTTTCTCTTCCTTTCTCTCTCTTTGTTTATCTCTCCCCCCTCTCTCTCCCTCATTGTTTCTCTCCCTTACCCTCCCTTCCTCCATCTCTCTATTTCCCTCTTCCTCTTCCCCCTCTGTATTTTTATCTCTCCTCCCTCTCTACTCCTTCCCTCCATCTCTCTATTTCTCTCCCTTCCTTTTCTCTCCCTCTCTCTATTGTTATCTCTCCTCCCTCTCTATTTCTCTCCCCTCTTTCTCTCTCTCTCTTTCCCTTCTTTATTTTTCGACCTTTATCTTTCTTTGTTTCTCTCTCCCTCTCCCTCTCTCTAATTTTTATGAAGCTCCCTTTCTCTCCCTTCCTTCTCTCTCACCCTCTCTATTTCTCTCCCGTTCTCTATTTTTATCTCTCCTCCCTCTCTACTCCCTTTCTCTTCCTTTCTTTTCTCTCCTCCTCTCTATTTTTATCTCCCCTCCATCTCTATTTCTCTCCCCACCCCTCTTTCTCTTTCTTTCTTTTCCTTTCTTTGTTCCCCCCCCTCTCTCTCTCTCTCTCTCTCTCTCTCTCTCTCTCTCTCTCTCTCTCTCTCTCTCTCTCTCTCTCTCTCTCTCTCTCTCTCTCTCTCTCTCTCTCTCTCTCTCTCTCTCTCTCTCTCTCTCTCTCTCCCCCTCCACCTCTCTATTTTTCTATTCCCATCCCTCTCTTTCTCTCTTCTTCTTTCTATTTTCTATGAAGCTCCCTCTCTTCCTTTTTTATTTCTCTCTTCCTCTCCCTTCTTCTCTCTATTTCTCTCTCTCCTTCCCTCCCCTCTCTCATTCAACACAAAATTAAAAAGACAAAATAGAAAACTTTTTAAAAAATGAAAAGTAATGTCTCCCTCTCTCTCTCTCTCTGCCTCTCTCCCTCTGCATTCTCTCTTTCTCCTCTTTCTCATTCTCTAATTGTTTTCATTTTTCTCTCACTCTCTCGCTCTCTATTTTTATTTTTCTCTTCATCTGTCCTTTTTTCTCTCTTTCTCTCTCTCTTTTTCTATTTTCCTCCATGTTTTTATTTATCTCTCCCTCTCTCTCTTTTCTTTTCACTCTTCTCCCTCTCTTTACCTCACCCTTCTTTTCTACCTTCTCCCTTTGTCTTCCTTCCTTCTCTCTCTTCCTCTCTATTTTTATCTCTCCTCCCTCTCTTTCTCTCTCCCCACCCCTCTTTCTCTCTCACTTTCCCTTTCTTTGTTTCCTCTATCTTTGTTTCTCCCCTGTTGGAAATCAAGCTCTGCCCATATCTCTTTATGTTTGTGTGACTGACCGGTCGACACCAAACTGGATACAGCTATACATGTGTGTGACATTAATAATTTGGGACCTAACTATAGTTAGATGATGGTTAGAGAAACCTAGTGTGATACTCTCTCTTTCAGTCTCAGTAGACTAAGTGAATGGAATAACAAAGATGTAGAAGAAGATGAGCTTATTCTCATGGGTTATGCTCCACTCTCTGTCTCTCCCTCTC
This sequence comes from Lygodium microphyllum, assembly GCF_053477565.2. Lineage (NCBI taxonomy): Eukaryota > Viridiplantae > Streptophyta > Polypodiopsida > Schizaeales > Lygodiaceae > Lygodium > Lygodium microphyllum. The sequence continues at coordinate 129,112,961 of NC_141149.1, forward strand.
TTCCAATATGGTATTAGAGCAATGCTAGGTGGGCTCTCTGGAGGAGCAAGAGGTAGTGATGAAGACCTGGAGAAAGTGAAGAACTAGGTTCCCTAAAAACAAGCAGCAGGCTACCATTGTTTCTTGAAATGTATGCATTGAGACATTGAGTTTGACATTGCTCAAGCATTGTCTATAGCTTGTTTGGGAGTGCACCAAAGCTCCATTGAGCATTTATAAGTTGTCAATGAGCACCATGTGCTGCTGATCTACAGCAAATACATCCTATTAGCTGCGTGAACTGCGCATGTTGCAAGCTGAACTTCATTGATTGCCAAGACATCACATAAAGTGGCTATTAAGTGGTTAAATGCTAGCCCATACCCTTTGAAAGGTGCTTGAAGACTGTTGTATGTAGATGCTTTGGAGAGGGCTCAATTATGAGTTGAGACATGAATGTACAGATCTAAAATTAAGTCTAAATTGTTGTATACTTGAATGGACAGCATGTACTTTGTCATGATTGACACCCAAGAATTCTCTAACATGCTCAGAAAGCATCATTGAAGCATAGGTATATGCAAGAAGGACATATGCACTTGTTCTTGTGCCTTGGAGCTGAAATTTGGAGGTCAAAACACTGAGATCTAGAAGCATTTACTTGGCTAGAAAACTATCATGAATTTGTGGACAGCAAGCATTGTCTACACTTGAAGCATTACATGACATTGCTTAGTTCATGTCAAATTTATGACTTGGGGTATGTCTATTGAATGTCTGGAGGACTAAGACAAGCATTTAATGCTACTGAAAACTAAAGTTTGGAGCTCAAAACAAATGCATTTAAAGTGTATTGGCTAGTTACAAGCAGGGAATGCAGTCCATGACCTTGCTCCTTGAAGACAGTGTCTATGGTTGTATGTATGGTCATGTATTGACCCCAACACACTGAAGCAAATGTATGAAGTGATTTGAAGACATTTTGGAGCTAGATAAACTTTGTTTTGGTGAGTATTTGCTGACTGCAACATGCATGCAATATATTTGACACTTGTACTTGATGTTTATGCACTAATATGTGCTGAAATGATCATGTAAGGAACCCTACATGTACTAGCAGATGTCTGTGAGCTTTTGGGACATGTATGACATGAATACACCTTGGTTTTGGCTGTAAATTAGTTGCTGGTCATTTACAACATGCAAAATTCAAACTGCATGTATGTCCCTAGCAATAAGGTTGCATGATACTTACAGACTTAAAGCAATTACATGGTTTACGTATTGTAACTGATGTACCTACGGGTTATGCCACATGTTTGTGGATGGTTTTGAGATGTTAGTGGACTGAAATACTCTAGTTGTAACAGTGAATTTGTTGTAGAAAACTGTCATAAAGAGTCAAATACTACAGTAGGTCACTCAGTGATACTTGTTGGCTTGCGGGTACTTGTTGGCTTGCAAGTAGTCAAGCATTAGTCATCAATGATGCTTGTTGGCTTGCAAGTAGTCAGGCATTGACATTTTCTATTGCAACATGGCAAATGCATAGGCCACTGACAACATTACCTAGATTGTTGGTAAGAAGTTGGATAATAAGAATTTTGCCTTGTGGAAATTCAGAATGAAAAACTTTTTGGTTGGCAGAGGATATTGGGATCTATGCACTGGTGATGAAGCTGAACCTGAATTGCCTAAACGGCCAACACATGATCAAAGAATAGCTCATAAACAGTGGACAGAGAGAGCATGCAAAGTGCTACATTGGTTTTCCTTATGTATATCTAATATTATGGCAATATAGATCACTGGATGTGATTCCCCAAAGGATGCTTGGGACATACTCATAAAGAACTATGGAAATGTAGCACATGCACAAAAGATTCAGCTGAAATAGTAGTTTAACAATATGTCTAGGAATGGGAGAAGCATCCTGGCTTACACAACGGAGATTAAGACCATAGCGGACTAGCTTGCCACTATTGGATCACATGTATCTGAGGATGATATGATTGTTGTCACTCTGAATGGACTTGGCAAGCAATATAAAGCATTTGATACATCTATTTCTGTTAGAGTTGAACCCCCTAATTGGGATGAGTTGCTTGCCCTATTGTTGCATGAAGAAGTGAATCTTGGGCTGAACACAGGTGCTAGTATGTCTCAAACTGAAAGGATGCAGGAGACGCGAAAGAGAAGAGCACACACAATGTAGGTGTTGTCAACAATGTTATGACAACCTTATTGCACTTTCATATATATATATATATATATATATATATATGAATAAAGAATATGGACAGTCACTATATACGAGCAGGCCCAAGGGCCTTTTACCCCAACAACCTCCCACTAAAAGGCCAATGGGCCAAGGAGTGAAAAAACAAAACAAAAGAAAAGAGACAGGGTGAGGAATCATGACATCTCACCCAATGCTCCCAATCGGAAAGCGAGCTGTGCAATAAGTGGTGGGAACCTCCTCACAAGAAGAGTCAAGCATCCCTAAGTCCATGATTGTTAGGGGTAAAGGCACCTCCGCCTAGCTGCCCGTGTATTACTACACTGACAGTCACCGCCACTACACAATGCAGCGGGTAAAGGTGCCTCTGCCTAGCCGCCCGTGTATTACTACACTGATAGTCACCACCACTGCACACTGCAGGTGGCAGGCACCTATCACCGTCACTTTATTCTTTATTCTTTTAGTGACAATTTGAATAAAGGAAGGCCCGGTCACACATTGTGACTGTTGGAGTTCCCATTTATTGTCTCTCTCTTTCTTGCTCTTGCTCTCCCACCATAGCTCTCGAGTGCAAGCTTCGATCCTTCTCACCTTTCAACTGGTATCAAAGCACGACTTCCGATTCTTGAGCTTGGCTCGTGGTATTCTTAACTTCCCATCGACTCCCCACTTGCATTGGGTCTCCTTCTCGACAGCCATAGCTCATTCTCTTGAGCTCCCGTCACTCCCCGGCTTCCCGAGCTTCTTCCCGGTCTATTGAGACACCATCAAGGCATTGACATTGAGATATTGCTTCATTATTTCAGAGATTTATCTCAGTCCACGGGTCTAGGTAAACCGGGTTTTCACAAGTTGTGGGCAGCCATAGCTCACATCTCTTGGAGCTTCCTTCACCTGGATCTTGCTTCCAGCCTATCAAGGCTTGCTAAGGCTTGGTGTAGGCCTTCTTTGGTCCCCATTTGTGCCCCCTTTGGGGCCTATTGTTGACACATGGGACAGCAGAACCCCCTAGCCAACTCACGTTTTTTTTGCACCTATTTCAAAATCTAGCCCAAAAATCACTCTTTTTGTCATATCTCGGGCATTCAGAACCCGATTCAGGCAAGGTAAGAGTCTAAGTTGGGGTTTTGGCATGCTCCGAACGTGATGGTGATATCAGATTTGCCAAATTCTGATGACAGAATATTTTGCAATGGATTTCAGGTCTGAGATAACATGTATTTGTATGCCTATGGCTTATGTGATGCTTCTACTGATGTCTATTGATACCGGATCACTTGTGGATGTTATCCCTCTTATTTGAGACGCATTTGGAGCTGATTTAGCTCATCCATTGACTATTTTGAAAAATCCCAGATCTGTCCAAAACAGGGCAGCCACTTGTTACTTCAATTTTATGCTTACAGGTCTTGGCATTTGATGCCCGATTATGCCCTGTTGGTGCCTATATATACGGGAACATATGCCTATGGTTGGTGCCTATATATACGGGAACGTATGTCATGATGTATTTGGACTATGCCACATGTCTTGTTTATTCTCCGAAATGATTTTGAGCTGAGATTAGAGCTCGATTTGGGTTTGAATGTCACTTCTTTGCAGCTTGCATTTCATCTATGACATGGTTTATGCCTAGACTACCCAGTACGAGTTATGATGTCTTGGTAAATGCTTTATGCTTTGGCTGTGGATGGCAGTTGTTTGAGCTCGTCTCAACATTCATTTGAGTATTCCCTTGAGTAGTTGGACATTGACTTGGATTTTTCCGTTACGACTTGGCTTTTTCCATTACGACCTCGGATGCTATTGAGGCATTATCTTGGTTACCTATCTTTGGTACTTTAACTTGGTTTGCTTGAGCTGTTGAGCTCGTTTATCTACCTTTTGAGCCAGTGGGAGCATCTCGTATGCTTGACCAACATTGAGCAAGAGGTTTATGCTATTTGAGCATTTTGCAGATACTTGAGACTTTGGGATCTCTTACACTTACATGTTGCATGGTTCATGCACTGATACTTGGAATTGCTTTTGACCCGAGCTTGGGCTTTGCACTCTAGTGAGCATACACCTACTGGTGTCAGGTCTTGCCAGTGTTATGTATACTTTGCCCTACTGTTCAAGGGGTATACCTACTCATCAATCATCACTGACGGATGCTTTGGTGACATGTTTGGGTGTTTGCTCAGGGTCTTGATGACTGTTTGGTGCTGATTTATGCCTGTTTTAGGCTAGTCATGTCTTGGCTATCATTTATTGACTTGGTGCAGTGATTTGGTCAGCAATTGACTCTCATAGTACCATGTTGTCATTTATTACAGCAAGTATATAACTCCAGACTGACATGGATTTTTCATGTTGAAATATTATGAAATGATGTACTTTCACTAGTACTTAGTGGGCAGCAGCTTTGGTTACACTTTTCTCACTATTTTTCTCTCGATTTTGGTGATTTTTTAATCATTTTCTACAGTAAACAGCTAAACTATATACAGTCTTCCAGCCTGCATTATGGTGAGTTCGTCCACTGATCATGCTATTTTCAACATCACTAAGCTTGATGGTACGAATTACTCTTATTGGAAGAGCCAAATTTGGAAGGTGTTGATGCAAAAAGCGCAGATCAAACCATTGAGGTTGAGCGGGCATCCGCCTGCAACTATGCCAGATGAGAAATGGCTTGAGCTTGATGAGTTATGCAAGTTCACTATTGTATTATCTCTCACAAAATAGGTTCATTGCAATGTATTTGAGGAAGAACAGAGTGCATGGCAGTTGTGGAATAAAATCAAGAATCTCTATGACAAGAAAAGTCCAACGAGTCAGATGTATTGGCTGAAGCAGCTTATGGATCTATGCATGAAGGAGAATGTGACTATGTCTGCTCACTTGAGCTAGTTCCATGCTATACTCAAGAACTTGACTTCACAGGACATCACTTTTGCAAAGGATGTCACTCCTCTTTTCTTGCTTGGTACTCTTAATGAGTCATGGGATGTATTCCGCACTGCATTATGTGCCTCTACTGCTACCTTAAAATTATATGATGTTGAGAGTGCTCTTCTGTAGGAAGAGGTCAACCGTAAGAATTTGAATGCCTCTCGTGTATCGCATGCTATGACAGTTAGAGGCTGACACCCCATGGAGAGTGGTTTGATGAGTTGGTTGCAAGCTCACATGGTTATGTTTGTGCTGGGGATGATACCCAGCATGACATTCAGCACAAAGGAGTTATTCCGTTGATGATGCCTGATGGCAAGAAAAAGAGCATGCATGATGTATTGCATGTGCCATCAATAACTAAGAAACTCTTGTTAATAAGATAAATGGAAAAACAAAATTTGTAGGTTAGATTCAATAAAGATGGATGCTTTATTGAGTAATATAGTAGTGGCTACAAATTAATTACTCGAGGCAGAAGGGATGGCAGGATGTTTACATTGGATGCGACTATTCCAGAACTTAAGGTAGCCATGTGTGCACATGATGAGGGTGCTATTCGAGATGTTGAGATTTGGCATAAGAGGATTGGCCAAGTTAATGTACAAAAGTTGAAATCTATGCAGCAGAAGGAAGTGGTACTTGGATTGCCCAAATTTAAGTATAATGACTTCGGCCATGTATGTCCTACATGTCGATTTGGAAAGTAGGCAAGGTTTCCCTTTATAAAGCATGTTAAGAATAGTTCGATACATTTGCAGTTAGTGCACTCTAATGTTTCGGGTCCATCGCATAATGCTTCATTTGGTGATGCTCATTTCTATGTATCCTTCATTGATGATTTCAACAGGTACACTTGGCTGTACATATTGAAACATAAAGATGAAGCATTTGATACATTCAAAGATTCCAAGAAGCATGCTAAAAATGAGTTGAGATGCTATATCTTTTATCTTAAGTCAGATGGAGGTGGAGAATATGTTTCACGGGAGTTTGATAGATATCTTACAAAGTATGGGATCAGAAGACAGCTTACTTGCAGCTATACGCTGCAACAAAATGGTGTAGCAGAGAGGAAAGTTAAATGGAGTCAACTAGAGCTATGCTGAATGAAAAGTGTTTGCCTAATGCTTACTGGGCTAAAGCAATGGTGACTGTTGTATATGTGCTAAATAGAACCCCTACAGCAGGGATTCATGATGTAGCACCTTATGAGAGAGTGTATGGTCATAAGCCTGACATTAGGCACTTAAAGGTATTTGGCTACATTACATACATGCATATTCTCAATGAAAAGAGGAAGAAATTGGATCCTAAGGCTCTCAAGAGCATGTTTTTGGGTTATGCACAAGATAGGAAGGTCTATAAATGCTATGTGTCGTCTACTCATGAGACGTTGATAAGCAGAGATGTTGTCTTTGACAAGCTGGCTTCTTGGTATGGGATTCCAATTGCAGTGCCTACTGATGGATCAGCCAACACAAGTAATGCTAAAGATACCCTTGCAGTTAGTATATCTATGAGTGGTCCAACAAGTGATGTGTCATCTATAGTGAGTCCTTGGTTAGGATAGTTGTGGAATCACACTCCTACGTCCACTGACATGGACATGTCAGTGAGGGGGAGATCGGATAAGGGAAAAGAAAATATGTCTGAGGATGTAACATGTCCACTTACTAGAGGTTATGATTCGTCTAGCAGTGATAGCTTGGACAGTGAATTGGGGATTCATTCTATTATGACGCATGGTGCAAGGCAAAATCGGTATGTACTGCCTCATGAGAGGGGCTTAGAGTGAGCCACAGTTGAGGAGGTCAGAAAGGGTCAAAAGAACAATTTGACAGGTACACATACACTGGATATTCAACCCGTCATTACACCTATATCACTAAGGTGATAGGTTTCCAACGAACCCACTAAGTTTGATGAGGCAGTTGCAAATGAGAACCGGTGTGCTACCATGGACAAAGAGTATTCATCTTTGGCTGAAAATGGAACATGGGATTTGGTTCAGTTGCCTGAAGGCAAAGTCCCCATTGGCTGCAAATGGGTGTACAAGGTTAAATGCAAGTTGGATGGGTCATTGGAATGCTATAAGGCCACGTTGGTTGCAAAAGGGTATGCACAGTAGTATGGCCTTGACTATGAGGAGACTTTTAGCCCTGTAGCTTACAGGAAGAAGTTTATATGGAGCAGCCTGAAGGCTATGTGCATCCGAATTTTTCAACATATGTATGCAAGTTGAGAAATGCATTATATGGGTTGAAACAGACACCCATAGCTTAGAATGCTCAAATTAGCAGTTATTTACAGCAGCATTGATCTAGATTGGGTGATGCAAATCACAATTTATTTGTGAAGAAGAAAAATCATGGCTATGTGTTTCTGGTTGTCTATGTCGATGATTTAAACATTACTGGAGATTATGAGAGCGGGATTGCTGCAATAAAGTCGTTGTTGCAGGTTGAATTATAAGAAGATCAAAGGCCATGCTTTTAGTGAAGATACTAACATATTATCATGTCATACAATTTGTTGATGAATGATGGGATACTAGCATAGAATGAAAAATTATATGTAAGATAGATCAAGACTCTAGAGCTTGTAAATATATAGTTTCTACTCCAAATTTCATCCTTGGCTTTTATTATAGTAGATGGCATTATGTTGGTGGTAGTCAAGTTGCTTTAGACTAAAATCTTGATAATTTTAGCAAAGATCCTATAGTAGATCTTAATATTTGGTTCAATGAGGACATTATCGCAATCCTAAAGGTTAGATCATCATGTATATTACATCAAGTGAGAATGGATTTACACAATAAATATATTGAACTACCATACTCATTTGCATTCCAACTTAATAACAAGAAAGTTTTTATATCATATTATATTCACTTTAGTGTACATATAATCCCACTTCTTGATTAGCAAACATTTGTAACATATTTTTTGCAAATATCAACGAGGAGAGAGAAGAATATACAATGCAAAGATATTGAAGAAAATATCTCTTTACTAATATCAATATAAAATACATGTACAAATTTTGTGGAAAATTTTTGTAAGCTATCTCCATGACTTATACACACAAGGGCTTACAAGCAATGAGGCAAAGCTACTTCCTTTTTCAAGGACTTTTCTTAGGAGAAGTGACATCCTTTCTAAGAGTTCTTTTGACTTTCTTTGATGCTTTGGTTGCCTTAGGTGTTGAAGGCATAGCTTCACCTGTTGTAATTACATGCACCTCCTCTCCTTCATTGTCGAAGCTCCCACTACTATCCATTATTGGTTTCATACAATTTATCATTATGTATTTCATGACATTTGCTCTTATATACCAAACATTCTCACTTGTATAGCAATCCCTTGAAAACTGTCATACATTTTTGTGAGAAAAGATTTTTAGTTCATTGTTATTTTTTGTAATGGACTATATTATTATCATCAATAGACTATATTGCAATGAACCTCTATCTTAAACTTAAGTATTTTTCACATTACCTTTATAATTTTATCATCATTGAGATAAACAAAAATAACTAATCTTTTAGCACTTGTAATTACTCTCCAGTCACGCAAGAGTGACTATCATCCTGATGATGATAGGACACAACAACCAACAATATAAAGTAAAACGATGAAACTTGCCATGGTAGTTTATAGAATAAATTTTCTTGTTATGTTCCAATCATATTAATCAAGACCTTATCATCACAACTTGTCTATATTGCATTGGTGCAAGTAAATCTGAAGGTATAGGAGGCTTTTTATCTAGCATTTCAATCAATATTTTTACAACTCTGTACCAAAAAGACAATAAAATTCAGAGTACTTGTAAAAAAAGATAAAAATATTTAGAGTAATTGCAAAAAATGGATCAAAATATCAAGGAGACCCTAGATTACATAACTTACAACTTGGCATTTCCATGGCTTCCTTTCAAAGAATTGATGAGAGGAAACATTGCTTGTCCACACAATCTATTCCAATTAGGCTCCAATCAAGACTAAAAACAATCATACTTCAATAATTCAGCAAAATAAAATCTCATAAAATCTAACATAATATCAAATTACTTACTTTTCATTGTATGAAATTAGAAGGAGTTTCAAAGTGTCAAAGTCAAGTGGATTGAACCAATGATCAAATGCACTTGCATCAAGCTCACTCCTTATATAGTATGAGATAGATGGATCAAGGACCTCAATTTTTTGTTGTATATCAATGGAAGCTCATGTATTACACACCTAGCAAAAGAATGGAGATAGTGAGCATAAACATGAAAAAACTATTGCTAGAAAATATAGTAAGTTAAAATAAATTTGGACATATTATATCTCATCCCAATAAGAATAATAGAGTCATTTACTTCTCTCATTTTATTCATGAGGATCTGAACATAGTTAGAGTTAAAAAATATCATATCAAATCTTCTATTAATATCATAGGTAAAAAGTAATACACATTGAAGCCCCTAAGATCAGCGAAGGGTAGATAGTTTTTTTTCAAAAGATGGTAGTCGCTCTGCTTATTTTTCTTCTATCTTCTTCCTTATATACTTCCTCCATTTATCTGCATACTCTTCTATAGCATTTTCCTCTTTCTCATATAGCCTTGTGTCTATTTCATGGGTGACATCTTCAACCTTAGAACATGGATCACCTTTCTTTTTTTCTATATGGAGGCACATTTAAAATATTGAAAGTCTTCTCATCAGTAAGGGGGACTGGCTTAAGGACCTTTGAAAATATGTATTTCAACCTCCTAAGAACTATCATGTCTTTGTCTATAAGTGTAAGCCTATGTGCATGAGCAGCACAAATATAGGAATCTTGAAAAAACTCAATTAAAAAATATTTTGCAACCTCTTGGATGCAATTGAGAGCTATCCTTGTCCATCTAAAACTATCAACATTATGCTTGTCACAAATTTCTTTGACAAGCCTTTGAAAGGGCAATTTTGAAATTACATTATCCAGATCCTTCATTGCACTTCTAATCTCCTTCAAGCATCTAACATGTTGTGCAAAATTTCCCCTTGGCTTTAATTTCCTTGGAATTTTAGAAGACTTGGAGGATTGATGGATCTTTGAAGCAAGGCCTCTAGGATAAACTTTTTTCTTTCTTGTAGTAGCCTTAGTTCTACCATCTGAAATCTCCAAAAAAAACAAAAAACAAAAAATAAAATTAGGACAATCCCAAGTCAAACAAAAAAAAGGTTAACATAGCCAATGATCTTATGCATCCACAATTGTTAGGTTGATGTATGCCATAGTTGCTACACATCTTTGCATTGCCTATGCAATGGAGGTGGTTAGCATGTATATGGCAAACCCTGGCAAAAAGCATTAGAAGGCAATATAGAGTATCATGAGATACTTGAATGACACTAGTGCTTTACTTCAAAGTTCATATTTAATGACTAAATGCCCTTATCAAACTCCCAGTGATGATGAGACCATAGACACTTATGAACACAAACTAATCCCTTCAAGTGTGTGATTTACATAAAGAGAGTAATCAAACTCAATAGTCACCAAAAACTTATTGATCATTCCACACTATGAATTTGGTCCTTGCTTCAACTTTGTGATAACTTTCTTACACACATAATACGAGTACTTAGGATGTGTGTATCCTTCAAATTTCTCATACTTCTTCATCACTTAAATTTCCATATTGTATTTTTTACATGACAATATACTTGCATCATCTGACGCATGAAATGTCAAATGAAGACTTGTCCATGAAAGAGAGCAGTTCTTTCATAAAATGATTTTTTATTTTATTTTAGAGAAAATCCATAAACGAAAAATGATATAGAGCTAGCCAAGATCTATCAAAGAAAATTACATCATTGTAGAGATATAACAACTATCCAAGATCTGCCAAAGAGAAAATTACATTACTATAGAGAAAATGTCTTCTTTTTAGCCCAAGACTATAGAAAATATTGTGCATTATGGGACCTTATGTGTGATGAAATCTTATCTTGTGTACTGGGTATTGTAAAATTTTGAGTTGTGAGATGAAGCTGACTCACGCTAGTGAATCAAAGTAAGAAAGGAGCTTAATGGTTAGAAAATTTACTTTGTGGTTCAAAAATTCTTTTTAAAATGACCTTTTATCGAAGTCTAATGAGCAATTTACTCCAGACATGTGTCGGGTATACCGTTGTCACCTTGAAACTTATGCCACATGTCAATGACATTTCTAGATGTTATGGCACTTTTATGGCACTATTTTTTGAATGAAATGGATAATTTTTAAGCCTTATTTTTCTAGTTTAAATATAGCCTTTTTTAATTAGTACATTGTACCTTTTGAGCAAGTTCCAAGGTGACCATTTATAAATAAATACACTTGTGAAGCCAAGTCAGATTGGTTTTTACACAAAATTTCCTTCTACGCAATTTTTTCTCTCTTCAAAAACCACACACCTTGCACATCATTACCCAAGAATGCGTGTGCTCATGACAAAACCAGTTCATGCTCACAAAGAAATACATTTCTAAGGTAGCAAACTTCTATTATTCATTTCTCTTATGCACAAGAAATGTGATTTATTCTTAATTCCATTAAGAGCAATAGAAATGATTGAATAATTTATTTCAAGGAGTCTATCTTTACTTGTGTTAATTTTTTCCATTGCTAAATGGTAAATTTTGTTTGATGAAACACTAAAGGACTTCAAAAAGATCCCCTAACCTCTATAATTGTGTTTCACAAGTCATTAACTCATGAATCACAAATGGCGGATGAAACACAAAAGCTAATGCCATGGTTTGTTGCTTAGCTAATAAACTCATGTTTCATATGTCCTAAACTCATAAATTTTCATATTAAGAGCATATTCCAAGTGATGTAGATTGAAAAATGTATTGCCACTTTTTGCTGAGTCATTTTGAGTCGAGGCCTTTTATTTTTTGAAGGCAATTAGACTTATATAAATCTAAATTGCTTATTTGGATGTAAGCACATGTGGATTGGTTCTTTCTATTCCTAAACTTGTCTTGTTGTTTCAAGTTTTGGTTATATGAGTAATCAAGATGACTGAAATGAAGATTTCTCTAGAGGCAATGGAGAAAGAGAATTTGGAGGATACATGTGATGAGAAGCTCTTTGATTCCACCACGCAACTGAAAATTCATCCAGATTCAACTACATCAAAGATATGCTAGATATTCTCTTTGATTTTTAAGAGCTCTTGAAGGATCTTGAAGACAAATTGAAGGATTATAGTGTTTCCCAAACATTGGCTTTTCTATTCCGAGCTTGTCCATTATCAGCATGATTCTTAACTACATTATGTAGGGGACTTCCACTAATTGTATCTAATAGTTGAGCTATCATTCCTAGAGTTTATATTATCAAGTCTTCCAAAAAAGCCAGGAACCTTCTAGCCTTCATTTCACCAATAGATGGCTTTTTGAAGACATAATTGCCATACTTAGACTTTTGAAGATCTAGTTTAATAACAACATTACACTATGCAAACCAATTTCATATAATAATTTTTCAATATTTGTTATGGTATCTATTCTAGCTGATATTGACTTTAGTTTCCATGCAAACCCTATATAAAGATAAAAATTATTTTCAATTATCCTGCAAAGCATATGAAGTGTATAGACATGGGCATTCACTAAAGAAATATCTAGGATTGACTTAATCTGTGGATCCTTATTGTGCCTAGAGGGAGCTCTATTCCAATAGCTTGAATTCAATTCTATGGCTAGGGACTTGCAAATATAGGCTAAGAGATATGGAGTTGGCTCCCTATGACACATTGTACATACATTTGAGTGTCTTTAAGTCACCAATTATGTTCTATTCAATCTTATAGTTTCCAAAACCTTCAACAAATAACTCTTCTCTTGCTTATTGTCTCTTCATAACATTAGATATTGGTGTTTGATTAAAAACCCAATAAATATATCAAACTCCTCTGTATTGACTTTGAAATCTCCTTGCCATCAGATGTTGTGTTCAAATTGAACACTAAATGACATTGAGTAATTGCAGCAACCTGATGAAAGTCCTCTATTCGTCAAGGTAAAACTCTTAATATTTCTAAGAGTCCTTTGACAATTTTAAAGGCCTAAAATAGTTTGTTTTTGTTGACAAGATTTTATGTGTTTCTTCAACGAATAAATCCACTGTTGATGGTCCTCTAGCTTCTGCAAAAACTCATTGTTATGTTTTGATCAAAGATGGTTCTCCATTTTGAGAACATCCTTTTATGCAACCAAGTTAAGTGTATAATCTAGAAATCTATTATAACCATCACCAATGAACCTCATCAATGAAGAGCAATTATAGAAAGGTAGAGTGCTATTTTTGCTTCTTTCCTTCAAACCTGAGTATATGCTTTGTAGACTTTGTAATAGTAATGGGTTTTGTTCTCTTCCTTATTGGTTCATACTCACTATCCAACTCAATATAAAGATGATAGAGAGTTATTTTACTAGAGTTATAGAGATCATTGGATGACTAATCCATAGCTAAGGATATGATTAGAAGATTGGATTGAAAAACTATGTGAATTAGAAACAAGAAGGAAAACAAAAAAGAAACTAGGAAGGAGGGGAAAGAGAAAAAAGAGTGAGAATAGAGGGAAGTAATCAAACGTCCAACAAAATTCAAATTGAATATTAGTTTTTACTTCAATGAGGATGAGTAAGATCTACATTATGACAATCTTTATCACCTTTATGGCAACCTAGATTTCTATGTGACCATGAGATTTCACAACAATGGCTTATTGTCAATTTTTAATATATTTACTTATCAAAATATAAAATTTAAAAAAATATAAAAAATTGTTTTATTTCCTAAAAAAAATTTGCTCTCTAAAATCGATTATAGGGCATTTTTGAGACCTCAAAACTCCCCTAATGAATGAGTAAGTCATTAAGGAGTATGAAGGAGGCCTTCTAAATAGCATTAAGACCAATAAACCATATTCATTCATTTTCTCCTAAGCAAAGTTCAAAGGCTTGCACTTTCTTGGCATCACTAAGGAGGTTATTAACCTAACAAACTTGTTTAGATTACTTGATGATAAAGATATAAGGGTCATCCCCTGTGCAGTACTTATCTACCTATTTTGCAACTAAGCGGTTTTTTGCTTGGTTTTTAACACCTGGAGTGTATTCCATTTTATCATACCATGTTTGTTTTGTTATCATGATGGATCTGACACAAACATCAAGTTCCTTCATGGATGCCTCATATAAGTAATTTCATAGAGGGTAGTATTATTTGATACACTTGCCATTAGAGTGTCCAATACTGTACCCTTCTAAGGTTTTTAACTCTACATTACTTCTCCTACTAATGATACAAATGTGGTAGGGTATGAGGTCTCAAAGTTTAACCTTTTGTATATGGTCTTTGATCGAGTACAATAGCAGTAAGTCATTTTTGTTGTGTGAAGGATCATTACTTTATGTGTTCATTGAACCATGCCTTTGATTGGGCTTTTTCAAAAAACAAGTCATAAGTTGGGTTTCAAATAAGGTGTTGGCATTCAATAAGGCATGTGGCCTAAGCTTTAGTATCTTCCCAATGTTTTTGCATAGCAATACATGGACTAAGGATAAGGAACTCAATTGGCATGGCCATAGCAATCCCATAAGTTAGCGTGAAGGATGTTTGTTCCATGGCCATATTCTAAGTTGTACGATAAGCTTATATAGTGTAGCCATGAGCTTATAATCCCAGTCTAATCATGAATTTGAGATAGTCTTGGTTAAGATACTAAAAATGAGGATCTTATTAGTAGCCTTTTCTTAGCCATTAGCTTGATGGTAGTAAGGCTGCAATTTGGATGTAGGACTAAGAACATGGATACGAGATATTCAATGACCTCATTTTTTAGAAAATGAGTTCCTTAGTCACTGAAAATTTGAATGGGGAAACGAAATCATAAGATGACTTGCTCTCATAAGAATTTTATCATGGTGCACGCATCATTCTTGCCCTAGCCTCTATCCATTTAATCATGTAATCTACAACAATTGTAATGTAGAATGCTTCGAAATGTTGGGTAGCAAGACTAATGGGTCCCATTAAGTCTATACCCCACTTCTCAAAGGGTTAGCAAGTAATTACATGGGAGAGATCCATTTCATCTGTATCGATCAATAGTTTGGTTTTCATTGACACTCAACACAGTGTCTAACAAAGTGTACATGTCATTAAAAAGATTTGGCCACCACAAGTGGGTGTAAAACCATCCTAGCTTTGGTGTTTATGTTAAATTTTTCTCTTGCAATCCCTTCACGTGGTTCATATAGCACATCATCAATTTCTTGCTCCTACATACATCTTCAAAGAAGACCATCCTGCCCTACTCAATATAATTGACCAATGATCATCTAGCAGGGTCAAGTCTTGATCAAGAAGACATGTGAACCACACTTCCCAATGTGGCTCTAACAAATTGTTTTCTAGAATGTGAGTGATATCATCTGCTCAATGGGGTGTCATGTCTATTTTAAATAGTTGGGCTTCCTACTAAATGTTGAAAAAATGGGAATCAATGAGATTATTGTCAACTTTTTCAATCGCTTCCTCACAACACTAATAATGCAAGACATGATTAGCAACAAAATATTATTTTTCTTTATGCACATACATAGAAAAATGAAGTTGTAGTAGAAGTGGAAGCCATCAAACAATGCATCCTGTAGCACTGGATTTGTTTACCAAATATAGAAACAACTTATAAAGTGTTATTGCTATTGAAGAGTAGTTCAATACAAATTACTGCCAATATATTCAGTATATCCTAGAAAACATTGAATGCCATTATGGTTGTTGAATAGTGGGAGATCCATTGTCACATTAATCCTTATAGTGTCAGTTGCAATGCTATTCTTATATATTAAAAATAATGTTATGCTTAGTACAAAATTGGCATTTCAAGGGATTCAAGGAGAGTTGATATTATCGATACCTTTTAAAGGCCAATCAAAGTTTCCTAAGGCACTCCTCCCAACTAGAGTGGACACAAAGGTCACCAACAAATACATCAAGCTATTTTCTTAGCATACCCTTGAAAATTATACACATGAGGTGTTAGAAAGTGGTTGATGCATTGGTTGAGCCAAATGGCACCATAATGTAGGCAAACACTCCCCATTCAATGGTGAAGGTAGTGTCATTAGTTCCATGTCTACAAATTAAAATCTTATTGGATTACTATTAGTGTTGGATTTTACTGGTGAGTCTATTGGACTTGGTTGTCAATGTTAATGCTGAAATTTACTTTGTAAGTGTTTAGACATTAGTTTGATTGAAGTCAATTTACAACTAAACGTGTGTTGCCAAGTAATAGAGCCTTTTTCTAGACTAGCAAGTGGATATTTAAGTGACCTCGACAAGTGGCAGGGGAGTTTTTATGCTATGGAAGTGTCCTAGAGTGAGGGGGAAGAAGCAAGGATTTAAGTAGGCAAGCAATTGGTAAGAAGATTTCTCATTCTGTCTCTCTTTTCCCTAGATAATGCTTATGGAGGCATAGAAAGTAGAGCAAAGCAAAAATCCCATATTACTATGAGATTGTATATTCCACAGATAAGACATTTTCACTTTTTGCGATGTGCTTCTTGACCATCCAATGCCATTTCGGGCCCTATTTTAGCTAAGGTTACAAATAGTAGTTTCAAGATATATTGTAATTTTGGCTATACGATATATTTTAATTTTGGCTATATCAGTTGTTCTATGATACACATGTTACAGAATTTAAATCTATATGTTTTGAGATACTTGTGAAGAAGAAAACACAATGTTTATCTATAAATGTGCTACAAATTGCATGTATTATTGAGCAGTCCGTAAAAAAGCTTGCCCAATTTATTACTATGCATATTTTGTGTGGAAGGTTGATGAAGACTTACTTATTATTTAGTACTCAAAATTTTCATAATGACTAAGAATAGTGGAAATCCTATCATCGAGAAGCTAGACAAGAATAATTACTTACCATCAAAGTTCCAAAAATTCCATGTGACATACTCACTTATTAGAAAAGGTCTCTAGGTGAAGAAAAGGAACTAGAACTAAGTAATCCTATAACTACAAAAGAATTGAAGGCATGAAAGGAATAGAATGCAAAAGAAAAAAGGTAATGTATTAGTTGTTTGCAGTCATTGATAATACTATGCTGGGGTATATCACATATGTGGAAACTTCATATGTAGCTTGGATAACATTTGACAATATATTTTTAGGAAATATAAAGGCGATGAAGATCCAACTCAAGAAAGAGTTGAATACCTTTAAAAAAGGGAAGATGCCTATAAATGAGTATGTTTTGAAGGTGAGAATCATTATAGATGCCTTAGCAACTATTGATGCAATCCTTGATGATGATGATTTGATTTTTTCTTTGGGTAGCCTTAATAATGAGAAGATCCGAAAATCTTTTGATACTTCTATGTATATATAGAAGCTTCTCATTGTGGAGATAGAGAATGATTGTGAAATTGTCAAAGAGAGACAAAGGATAATTTTTATTGCATGGAATTTTTTTCTTCAATTGAGAGAGAGAGAGAGAGAGAGAGAGAGAATTGTCTCTCTATGGTGAGATCGTGGAAGAGAGGCAACATGTGGCATATGGTAGCTCAAAGAAAGGGGATGAAGATGAAGTAGAAAATGATGATGGATTGTCCATCACATTGATAAACGAACTATCTACCAAACTTGACAAATTGTCCATTGACATTTGGACTGTCGGTGCTATCAAAAAATGATTATGTAGCACTAGGAGGGGATGATTTGATTGAGTGATCGATTGGCCTGGCATCCATGAGGCTCTTGGCTACTAGCATGTCCTTCTTAATCATGAACATGTCCTTCTCATAGGTAGCATGTTTTTGGTTCTAAATTTCATCTTCTCTTCAATTATTTTTTAAGTCATGCATCCATTGAAAGTTGAATCACTTCAAGGTGTCTTATTTAAGATTGAAGCTAACCCCTTAAGCTATCCCCAGCTTATTTACACACACAAAAACAAATTAATTTTGCATTAAATGCAGACAACTTATGCTTCATTTTCTCTCCTCTCTCACACTCCTTGAGCTCTAAAACATCACTTTCTCTCTCTCTCTCTCCCAATAGCTCTCTTCTTGCCTATACCATGACTTCTCATAGTGTGTCTCCATTTGATGTGCCCATTCCCACTAAGGTCAACATATTGAGGATGCTTGTTTAGCTTTCGAACCAAAGCACACACGAGCAACATCTCGAAGCCTCTTCTTCTTTTAAGTTCGAAGGAAATTCATCTTTTGTGATAATTCTCCAAGATCTAATAAAGGAGATGCAATGTCAATTAGCCAAGCTCCACTTTTTGTTTGTGCCCATAGCCATGAGAACATTGCCTCTTCAATTTCCAACCCGGTCCCTTTAAAGACAAGAAGAAGGAATGTGATGAGACAAACATTGATTCATGGCTGGCCAAATGAATGGGATCTTTTGATTTATATCAATTCAATGATACCCAATGTATCAAGCAAATACGAATCATGTTACAAGGGAAGGTGTACGCTTGATGGATGGGTTTACATCCTAAGTTGGCAACTTGGATTGTTTTTCAATCCATTTTTTAGAAATGTTTCATGACCAATGATTGGATTGAAATTTTTCAAAAGTTATTTGAGCTTAATATGGGAAAGAAGAGCTTGGATGCATACTCACATGAATTTAAAGATTTATTGCATAAAACAAAGGCCTTGGATGATGATTGTTAAGTGTTGCTCTACATGCAATACCTTTTTGGATTGCTGGTGACAGACTACCAGAATGAGGTGCTTCGCAATCCTCTTTATTTTCTCGATGACATGTACAGATATGTAAAGAATTTTAATAACACTTTGGCTACAAGTAGAGGTAGCCAATCGACTAGGGTTCCTCGAGCTACCTCAACCTTTAAGTCAAAGAAGTTATCTACCTTAGCAACAACTCGTTAACCGACTTTAGAGTTGCATAAGAAAAAAGACAACAAACATAAGTTTATTCATAACAAAGGATCACTTGAAGGGCCGTTGTTTCACCTCCTAAATATGTCATTTCTACAATAATGGTGAGTGTCCCTAGAATAAAAAGGCAAAGTCTACTTCCAAGACTTTGATAAATACTCTTGAGGCTCCATGTATTTGTTCTAAAATTTTATTTGATGAGTATTTTTTTAATGCTAGCAATAGCAATAGAATTCCCATTAATAAAAGTGTTTTCGGCCTACATGATCTTTTAAAGGTCACAAGGCATATAGGTAGCCAAGTCATTATAGTTTTATTTGATAATGTTTCTACTCATAATTTTATTTCTTCTCGCTTGATACATAGATTGCAATTCCACACAATACCTACTAAACAAATTTATCATGTTTGATATGTTGAGTGCCTTATAGTGGATCATTGTGATCTGATGATAGAGTTGGATCTTTCAATTCAACAATACCATCAAATCATGGATTTCTAACTTATGATCCTTGACCATGTGGATGTCATCCCTTGATGTCATAGTTCTTTGACAAATACTCCTCCTTGTATATTGATTATAAAATTTATGTATTTTCCTTTGAGCTTGATGGTCGTCTCCACATTATCAAGGGATGTTTACCTTTTGAGATTAAAGAAGATAATATATACATAATTTTAGCAATGGAGTTTACTCAATGTTTTCTGATCCAACTATTACTACTTATATTTGTTTTGTTGAAAAAGTTCGATCATATGATTGTCAACATAATTGAATTTCTTTTACTAATAATCTTAATATGAGTGCAAATGTCAGTATTTGGATTTGATATTACGTAAACATGCTTATGTTTTTCCATTATTCAAACTACTTGATGGACTTTCGTCGTCTCATGGAACCTTAGACCATATGATTTAAACTTTGCTCAAACTTTGCCCAATAGCCATCCTATTTCCTGATAACCTTATGTGCTTAGCCTAAAAGAGGAGGATGAGATTGCTAGACAACTTTTAGACAATTTAATTAAAGGATATATTAAGCCAAGTAAATCCCCATGAGGCACATTGTCCTACCCAAAAAGAAAGATGGCATGATACGCTTCAATGTCGATTACAATGGTCTCAATAAGGTGGCCATCAAGATTACATACCTGTTGCTTAGGATAGATGACCTTATTGTTCTACTTTTTGGTACGTGCTATTTCACCAAAATCAATCTAAGATTTGAATATCATTAGATACAAATAGCTTTGGAGGATGTCACAAAAATTTTCTTTTGCATATGGTATGGACATTAGAATTTTGGTCCTACCTTTTGGCTCAATAATACTCCAATAGCTTTCCAACAAATGATGCATGATTTATTTCATCTATACCTTGGAAAGTGTATTTATAGTAAGTCATTGGAGGAACATGTGAAACACTTTTGCATCATCTTGCATCTATCCAAGTGTGAATTATTTTACATGGAGTTATTATACATTTGTTATATTATCTTGATATTCAGATTGATTCTAAAAATTTACAAGTAGTGCTTGATTGGCCTATTCTAAGGATCGTAAAGTAACTAAAATCTTCTTAAGGTTTTACAAGGTTTTTTTTAAAAATCATCAAGGACTATGCTCATATTACCAAACCATTGACACTTTTGCTTAAGGATATTCAAAGCAAGAAGAAGCATGTTAGTCCACCAGTTGTTTGGACTAGTGAGCTCAATCAATGTTTTCAAATATTAAAATGGCTTGTTCCTATTGTACCAATGTTAAAAATTATTGATCCAAATAAATATTTTGAGATCCATACGCATGTGAGCAATTATGCTTTAGGTGGTGTCCTTTATCAAGATGGTCGACCTTTACTATTGCACCAATGTTACAAATTATTGATCCAAATAAATCTTTTGAGATCCATATAGATGTGAGCAATTATGCTTTAGGTAGTGTCCTTTGTCAAGATGGTCGACCTATCGCATTCGAGAGTTGTAAAACATGTTTTACCACCCAAGAGAAGGAATTATTGGTGGTCATCCACACACAAAGTATGGTGCCATTAATACATATATGATTAGTCTGATCTACATGGTCGCAACTCGAGATAGATAGAGCTTTTGCAAGAGTTTAACTTAGAAATTCGCTATAGGATGGGTGCAATTAATATGGTTGCCAATACTCTCAATCAAATTTCTAAATTCAACGCCTTGTCTTTCTCCAAAATTTTAGCTTATTTTTATCTCTCTCTCAAAGGATGTTGCCAAAATAATCTTCATTGTTATAAGATCTCGCAATTACTTCAAGAGGGACCTAGCTGCCAAGGAAGCTTAGGTAGTCCATGGATGCCAAAAGGCTGGCTACTAAGAGAAAGATGGTGAAAAAGTATTCCATTCGAAATGGATTACTTTTTAAACAAGACAAAGTGTGTGTGCCTAATGATCAAGATATCTACAAGAAAATTCTATATGAGTGTTGTGATGAACCGAGCGCTAGACACCCTAGTTGGGTTGGTAGCCAGCCATTTCTCTTGTTCATTTGCAAACCTCCAAATTGTACTTGCCAATCTCCTCACAAACAGCTCTCCACGCCCATTGATACTTGAAAAATAAGCTAGTATTTTATGGGTTCTCATTTTAGATTGCTAGAGAGATGAGACGTTATGACTTAACTTAGTATATCAACTTTGCCTACTAGCCAAAAAAATTTGACAATTTGTTTTCCCTCCAATGAAATCATGGCCTTGTTTTCGGTAAAAAGAAGCAACCTTTTTTTGCTTAAATGGCCATACAACAATATGTTTTATTGAAAACAATATTTACATGTCCAACAACCTATGGCCACTTTTTTGCAACCTTTAGCTATTGGATTTTACTATTTCTTGCTTTTTGTGAGCCTTTGAAACCCTAGTAAAATATAAGCAATGGTCTCCTTTAGGGAAGTGCTCGTGTTTGCCTAAACCTATTGTGAGACCTCCATTTCCAAGGTAGAGAAAGTTATCATAGTTGACCCTTAGCTTCATTTTCGATGCTTTAGTAACAATTAAAATAGTTATTGTCAATATATCAAAAATTTCATATTTAAGAGATGACAAGGTTGGGCCCATTAGGCTCAAAACTATATGCCATTAGCTATGGTGTTAATGCATTTATATTACTATATGCCATTAGCTATGGTGTTAATGCATTTATATTATAATTTAAGTTACCATATATTTCATGTATCGAAAATAAGAACATATGCCCTTAATGGCTTTGGGAAAGAAGCCATAGGATTTTTATTGGCTATAGACTAAAAGAGAATGTTCAATCTTATAAGGCTAAATAAAGGTAACATTTCTTTTTTTGTTTGTTTCTGGCATGCTCTAGTTCCTTGATTCTTTCAACACCAAATGCTTTAATCATTGTGTTTGTTCCGGTAAGCCAGATGTTTTGTGGACTATTTAATAAGTCTGGCTTAGCCTTTGTTGCACTTCTATCATCTTTGTAAAAAGGCGCACTCTAATACCATTAATAACCAATAGCTTTGATGGTAGTGGCTGGATCTATTATTTAGTCCATTGCATACAACAAGGAAAAAATAGTATGGTGATAAACATTGAAATAATGAAGCTGGAAAGAATGGTCCAAATGATCTCTATAGTAGTTCCATGCATTATTCTCTAGGGAAAAGGATTTCTCTTAACATGGAAATACCACAAAGTGCAAACCAACATCCATAATACAAAAATCATAATAATGGTTAAAAAGACTTATATGTCATGAAGTAGGTCAATTATTCCTTACATCATGGGTATGGCTACATCTTAAAACCCCAATTACCAAGGTTGCATGGCATTGCAAAAAGCAATAGAAACGAATAGCTAGGTTCTTGGAATCATTTGGTAGAGTTTCTTTTCTCAGATCGGCAAGGCCGCATCAAAGATACTCGCGTCAACGGAGCTGACATCATAGCAAAAGTGCTTAAGCATTCTAGCAACTTGCGACATGATGTTCTCTTGTTTATGATGTTTATAACCGTTCATTCATTAATGAGAGGTTGCTTTTAAGCATCCTAATGGCCTTGCTTTTGATTCAGCTTTTGCCTCAACATCTTTTGATTTAGCAAAAGGAGGATTATGTTGAACATGTTCATCAATAGTACAATCAAAAGGGTGTTGAACCTTCTATTCATCTCCTTTTGAATCAAAAGTCTCAATATCAGGTGCATCTCCAAAACGTGCCTTCTGATCTAGCACTTTAAACATTGCCAAGGAGATCCTTCCACACACACCAATAGCTTAATAAGGAGAGCACATGATGATGTTTAAGAGTTTGAATCTCTTTTTGGTGGGCAAAAGCACGTAGCAACCGTGACAATCTGAAGGTAATGGCTAATTTCTATGAGAATTCAATTTATTTACATTATGTAATATATGACTAGTGGCATGGCATGCTTTATGATTGTCTATATGACTGTTCAAGCTTCTATTTAAATTTTCCATTGTCATAGATTATCTAATTCATAGTTAATCAGGCCATATGATCCCTACTCGCGGCATTCTTAATTATTCAATTAGCATAGAAAAGAAGTGCCATGAATGTTGCATGCCAATGTAAAGCACTGATGCCAGGAGGCATATTCCACGGTGGATTCCGTGAGGTTTTACGGTGGATTCCGTAAACTTAGATGACCGGGGCTCATACACAAAGAGGGTTCTTTGTGCGAGAAGTTGATGGGGACGCCTGTCCTTTTCGGGCGTTTCATTAATTTAGTGTGTACATGGGTGATTCCATAGCGGGTGATTCCGCAAAATGCATATTAAATTAATAAACGTTTATGAGTTTAGAGTGCGCACTCGTAATAAATTAAGGTTAGGATTTATTTCTAACCAGTTGATTTATTTATGTAGCTGAAGACTGCTAGGTATTCACTTTTGTCGGTTTAATTGTGTTATTTTACTAACGATTGTGAATGCTTCAGTTGATGTGTAGAGATAGCAGCAGTGGCGGAGGAAAGCATTGGAGTCTAGCGGGTTTTCGACTCTTGGATTAGATTTTGATAGGCGCCACGCCTATATTTTGTTATGTCTATAGAGACATCGATTATTTATTATTATTTTGTATGCGCTTATGCGCCTGGATATGTTATTTCTATTTGGACATTGAGATTGGGCGTGCCAGACACTATGGGCACCGTCCATTAGCTTTATTTTCTTATTTTTGGTAGAAAGCAAACTCAAAAGCTAAAAGCTTGTCATATTTTTGTAATTGGGCTATTATTGAGCATGAAGATTGGAAATATACATAAAATACATGCTTTGTGAAGCGCTCACACAAGGCATGGGGGAGATTGAACCCAATTTGTCTCTTGCCTCTTGTCGTGCTTGCTTTTACATGGGTTTTTGTGCTAAAAAGTAGAGTACTTTGTTCTTGGGGACCTTCCGGGATTCACCACGTGAGCTATCTGCGACCGATCTGCGCACCAGTGGTATCAGAGCGGAGCAGAGATCAAGAGCTTCCAATCGCTACCAATCTCGGGCGAAGGCGGAGCTCCAGGAACAAACAGTCTCTACAGTCAATCTCATCGCGAACCGTCGATACAGGCAGACTTCTGGCGATCAAGAACCCCTGTTTCCACTGTCAGATCGCGAAGGACCAGGCTCTGTCGGCGGAGGACCACTCATACATTCCCTTCATCAAGTCGTTGCAAACAGAGATAAGCTCTCTTCATAATCAAGTTTATTATTACATTAAAGCTTAATCTTAAGCTTAGGAGCTTGAAACTTCAAAAGAATTCTCATCGTTATGCAAGAAGAGGACTTCGATTTTTCCGCGCGAAAAAAAAACGGACCCCCCCCCCCTCACGAAATTGACGACGGCTGCCATTAACCTCTAAAGCTTAACTTCTCTAAGTTAAGCCAAGTTCTGCAAATTACATAGGACAAGGAAGTCCACAAACTTCAGGTCTTGCGCTGCCAAAGTCAAGTTCAGCAAGTCAATTGGAAACAAGTTCTGCAAGTCGGCCTAAGTCCAGCAAGTCCACAACTCTGCAAGTCTGCTAAGTCTGCAACTCTGCAAGTCAGACTAAATCAGAACTGACTAGTGCTTAAAACTCATAGAAGACTTGTTCGTATGCAAAAACTCTGAACTGGAAAGTTGTTCGCAGCAAGCTGTTCTACCTATCTACAAGTTCGTTGAAGTACTTTCAGCAAACGGAGACAGAAATATTGCAGAATTTCTGAAAATTAAAGAAGAAAATACCCAAAAATACATAGCCCTGTAACCCCAAATTTGAGCTACGCTCATCCCGCTAATTGATTTTGAGTGAGAAAGGTTTGTTGAGTTTTACAGGATGACTACCCCACATATGGATGATCCTATGGTTGAAGACGATCTACCCGAGCCTACCATGGAACAAAAGCTGGATCTTATCATGTTGCAATTGGAAGAAGAGCGAAGAGCTAGGCAAGCTTTGCAAGCACAATTGACAAAGCTACAAGGAGCGTCCACTGATAAAGAAGAACCTCAAGCTGAAGATTTGATTCGCCGTACCATCAACGCCACTCTTGAAGCACAAACCATTCGTAAGGAATCCAAGATAAGTAAACGAAGTTTCAAGTTTCGCACTTTCAATGGCATAAGAGAAGGAAAGACTGTTTTATCATTCATTAGCCAGTTTGATGACTATTTCCATGAGGAAACTTATCCCGAGAAAGATAAAATCAAGTGTGTTACTGATCATCTGATAGACAGAGCATCACTTTGGTGGACTGTAGTCCACAAGAGCATAGAATGTCCTGCTACATGGGAAGATTTTAAGAAGAAGTTCATGCAAAATTTCCTTCCACCGCAATTTCATGAGAAGGCTATCAAGCAATGGGATTTACTTCAACAGCGCGATCGTGAGCCTATTCCACAGTATACAGAGCGTTTTTGGAATGCACTCCTACAGCTACGCATGCTTGAAGACGTACCAGAGACGACACATAAGCGGAAGTATATGTCTGGACTTCTTGGACATTACTACGCTGAAGTGAACATGTTCAAGCCTGCTACCCTTGAAGACGCCATCTCCTTAGCCCACGACACTGAAGATAAGTTACGCGGAAGAGATCGACGACCACAGCCATTCCAAGCAAACGGTAATTATGGATCTAAACAATTCAATTCCAATTTCAGAAGGTTTAATCCAGGTCGTTTCTCATCACCATCTTTCCGCAAGAATTGGCCTAAACCACCTGCATTACCATCCACTGTCAATCCAAATCCTAAGCCTATTCCACAAGCAAATCCAAATATACCCAGACTCCCAGCCATTGCAAATAATGTGACCAAAGCCAAGCCCATCGTATGCTACAAGTGTCACCAACCAGGGCATCTCGCAGCAAATTGTCATTCAAAGAAGCCACCAGCACATATCAACTATCTTGGAGCCATGGACGAAGAAGAGCATGAGGATATGCCAGATTTCACTGAAGATGAGGATGATCCTACTACTATTTCCGACACTTTACCAGGTATGCCTACTCCACATTCATTGTTGACTATGAAATGTATGGTGCATGGAAAAGAAAGAACTATATTGCATGATGACGGTAGTATGCATGACTTTATTTCTGCAAAATTGGTAAAGGAATTGAAATTGCATACTGTACCTACGCACTATCGCATAAAAGCTACATTTTTAGGCACTAGGTACAATGGCACACAAGAAGTTCAAGATTTAGAAATTCAAATTGGTCCATATATTGAAAGAAGAAATTTCTTAGTTGTCCCATTACAGTCTAGCGACATTATTCTAGGAATGCCATGGAGACACCAACATAATCCCAATATAGATTATTCCACACACACAATGAATATTAATTTTCAAGGAAAATCTATTACATTATTTGGTATGCATGCATCTCATATTTTTCCACTGCTTTCGCATACTCAAGCAAAACGTGCACTACGCAAGAATACTAAATCATATCTCATTTGGGTAAATGAATTGCACGCAAAAGAAACTCATATGCACCCTAGGCATAAGGAATTTCTCGCATATTTTAAGGACTGTTTTGCAGAAGACCTACCACTAGGTTTACCTCCATCACGTCCAGAAGACCATAAGATTGACCTAATACCTGGCACACAACCACCTTGCAAAGCCCCATATAGGCACAATCAAATAGAGCAAAAAGAAATCCAGAGTCAAGTTGAAGAATTACTAAATAGAGGCTTAATTCGACCTAGCAGTTCTCCATTCGGTGCACCTGTGCTCTTAGTCAAGAAAAAGAATAATACTTATCGGATGTGTATTGACTACCGAGCATTAAACAAGATCACTGTAAAGAATAGGTATCCTATACCTAGAGTTGTTGACCTTATGGACAAACTGCAAGGATCTTCAATATTTAGTAAAATTGACCTTAAGTCTGGATATCATCAGGTGAAGCTAGATAGATCCGACATATTTAAGACTGCATTCAGGACACAGTTTGGCCATTACGAATTCTTAGTCATGCCATTTACGAATTCTTAGTCATGCCATTTGGATTAACTAATGCACCTGCTACTTTCAGTAGAATTATGAACCGTATTTTTCTAAAATATCAATATTGTGTGATTGTTTTCTTTGATGATATTTTAGTGTTTAGTCAAAGTGAAAAAGAGCATTATGAGCATTTATCATTAGTTTTTCAATTACTCAAAGAAAATCAATTGTTTGCAAATCCTGACAAGAGTGAATTCTTTAAGACAGAAATAGAATATCTAGGTCATATTGTATCAAAAGAAGGAATAAAAGTTGATCCTAAGAAAATTGATGCAATATTGCATTGGCCTATTCCTAAAAATGTACATGAATTACGCTCATTCCTTGGTCTTGCTAGTTTCTATAGGAAGTTTGTACGTAATTTCTCATTACTTGCTTTACCATTGACCAAACTTCTTAAGAAAGGCATTGTTTATCAATGGATTGAAAACCAGCAGAAATCCTTTGACTTACTCAAACGTGCATTAACCAATGCCCCTGTTCTACAATTGCCTGACTTTAACAGACCATTCTTTTTAGTTGTGACCGATGCTAGCGGATCAGGAATAGGAGCCGTGCTAATGCAAGACAACCATCCAATAGCATATTCTAGTTCTAAGCTGAAACCCTCTGAGCTCAAATATTCCACTTATGACAAGGAACTCTTAGCAGTTGTCCAAGCATTAAAACAATGGAAGCATTATTTAATGGGTTCAGAATTTATGATAAAGACCGACCAGCAAAGCATTAGACATCTACTTAGCCAACCCCAAATTTCTGACCGTCATATCAAATGGGCTTCATTCATTCAAAGTTTCCATCCTATCATTCAATACCAACCTGGAAAAGAAAATGTAGTTGCTGATGCATTGAGTAGAAGACCTGCAATTCATAATATTTCTATCATATCTTTTGATTCTTTGATTGCCATGAAAGACACATATCACCAGGATATTACTTTTCATTCTGATTGGCAAAAATTAGTTCAAAATAATTTCATTCCTGTTGATTCATTGTCATATAATGATGGATTCATGTTCTTTGAAAAGAGACTGTGTGTTACTATTCCATTCCGATCTTTTGTTTTGAATGAAATTCATTGTCCCCCATATCAAGGTCATAGAGGTATCATTTCTACATTACGCATGTTAACTGAAGATTTTTATTGGCCGCATATGGATGCAGATGTATCTAATTTTGTTTCTGAATGTTTGATTTGTGAAAGAATAAAGAGACATCATGGTAAACAGTATGGACTATTAATGCCTTTATCTATTCCATCTAAACCTTGGGAACATATATCTATGGATTTCATTACTGGTTTACCAAATACTAAATCTAACCATGACATGATTTGGACAATTGTAGATAGATTTAGTAAGCAAGCATATTTCATTGCATGTAAGAAAACTTTAACAGCATCACAAGCAGCACAGTTATTTTTGAAAACTGCTTTTACTAACCATGGATTGCCGAAAGTGATTATTTCAGATAGAGATTCTAGATTTTGTAATAATTTTTGGATTACACTGTTTGCAAATCTAGGCACAAAGATTGATTTCTCATCTGCATTTCATCCAGAAACGAATGGACAAACAGAAGCCACAAATAGCACTATTTTAGATCTTTTACGTGCATACACTATCTCTAAACCTCAGACATGGGATACTCATTTGCATTTATTACAGTTTGCATATAATAATACACCGCACACATCTACAAAGAAAGCACCTTTTGAAGTTATTTATGGATATAGATTATCTACACCTGTTGCATCTTTGTCTAATAGAATACAAAGTGCCGATGATATTGCTGTTATGCATAACACTATTTTTGATGAGGTAAAAGATATGATTGCTAAAGCCCAACAATCATATACCAAACAAGCCAACAAGAAAAGACAAGCCATGAATTTCAAAGTTGATGATTATGTTTGGCTTAGAATAGAAAAGTGTAGACTGCAAAGTGTAGATAGACATCCAGTTGTCAAATTAGCTCCTAGATTCTACGGACCATTTAGAATCATTCATAAGATTAATGACAATGCATTCAAGTTAGAACTGCCATCTCATTGGAAAATTCATAATACATTTCATATTAGTTTATTGAGACCATTTAGAGGCCAATTACCTATCCACCCTGTCTATGAAAACCCACCTTTACTAGAAGAAGAGACTGAAATACTTGAACCAGAAGCCATTATAGACACTGACTACATGACCACTAGAACTGGCCGAAGGTATTCTAGATATCTAGTGAAATTTAAGAACCATCCTGTAGAGGAAGCACAATGGATGCACGCTAGAGACTTAAATGCTTTCCCCACTCTGTTAGCTCCACATTGAGCTAATAGCAATTGAGGTCAATTGCTATCCCAGCCCGGGGGTATGATGCCAGGAGGCATATTCCACGGTGGATTCCGTGAGGTTTTACGGTGGATTCCGTAAACTTAGATGACCGGGGCTCATACACAAAGAGGATTCTTTGTGCGAGAAGTTGATGGGGACGCCTATCCTTTTCGGGCGTTTCATTAATTTAGTGTGTACATGGGTGATTTCATAGTGGGTGATTCCGCAAAATGCATATTAAATTAATAAACGTTTATGAGTTTAGAGTGCGCACTCGTAATAAATTAAGGTTAGGATTTATTTCTAACCAGTTGATTTATTTATGTAGCTGAAGACTGCTAGGTATTCACTTTTGTCGGTTTAATTGTGTTATTTTACTAACGATTGTGAATGCTTCAGTTGATGTGTAGAGATAGCAGCAGTGGCGGAGGAAAGCATTGGAGTCTAGCGGGTTTTCGACTCTTGGATTAGATTTTGATAGGCGCCACGCCTATATTTTGTTATGTCTATAGAGACATCGATTATTTATTATTATTTTGTATGCGCTTATGCGCCTGGATATGTTATTTCTATTTGGACATTGAGATTGGGCGTGCCAGACACTATGGGCACCGTCCATTAGCTTTATTTTCTTATTTTTGGTAGAAAGCAAACTCAAAAGCTAAAAGCTTGTCATATTTTTGTAATTGGGCTATTATTGAGCATGAAGATTGGAAATATACATAAAATACATGCTTTGTGAAGCACTCACACAAGGCATGGGGGAGATTGAACCCAATTTGTCTCTTGCCTCTTGTCGTGCTTGCTTTTACATGGGTTTTTGTGCTAAAAAGTAGAGTACTTTGTTCTTGGGGACCTTCCGGGATTCACCACGTGAGCTATCTGCGACCGATCTGCGCACCAAGCACCAAGGAAAGGGAGAAATTTTGGCATGATGCTTCCTCTTCCATTTG
This sequence comes from Lygodium microphyllum, assembly GCF_053477565.2. Lineage (NCBI taxonomy): Eukaryota > Viridiplantae > Streptophyta > Polypodiopsida > Schizaeales > Lygodiaceae > Lygodium > Lygodium microphyllum. Next base: position 129,143,890 of record NC_141149.1, read on the forward strand.
CAATAGAAGAGAAAGGAAATGAGATTATTTAAAGCATTCATTTTCTTATTTTTCTGACATTGAGAGACGAAAGCTAGTGGAGCGAATGGGATTAGATACCCCAATAGTCCTAGCCGTAAACAATGAATACTAGTGTTGTGTGTATCCACTCATACAATGCTGTAGCATTAGCATTAACTATCCGGGAGTACTTAAGTGGCTAGGGGTGAATCAAAAAGCTATGACTATGTTCCTTTATTGAAGTCTGAAGAGCCATAAAAACCTATAGGTGGGAAAGGAGTCCTTCTTAGCCCCACAAGCGTGCAACCATTGCAAAATAGATCTAGGTCCCAATACACCCAGTGCTAGATAATAGCAAGAAACAACAACCCAAATAGTACGATAGCTACACCTCGTAACTCCAGATATCTGCATCAGTTATACAGTACTCCGGTAAAGCTTCAACCACCCCATGACTTCATTACTTCAATGTGAGTCATAAATGGAATAACAAACATGCCTTGCCACCCAGGAGGAAATCCCTGAATAGAGGCCTTTTATGATGAAATGTTTTGGCTATAAGCCAAGGGACATGCAGAAAGAATTGCTCAATATGCATTAGCTCTTGAATATTTATGGCATTGAAGAAGAGAGAAATGCAAATCAAAGAAAAAATGAGATTGTTTAAAGCTAGAACAAAAAAATAACCGGTCTCATCCATTGGATGTGTTTATGGATTGAACAAAACTTAAGTAGTGGAAACGGTAGAATTTGCCAAAAATGTCAAAGGAATGGCTTCGAACCGGGTTCAAATTCTATAAATGAATCATAGTTGTGCTTTGTTTGCTATTTGGATTTTCCTTACCTATTTATGCTTTTATAGCACAAGATTTTACCACCCACTTAATACCCATCACCAATATATTGTCGAGTTTATCATGGTAGGGGCCATATTCTTCATTAGGGATTATGATCTAGAACAAAAAAAAGACAATGTATTGTCAAGAATGTTGGAGCATACAGAAGCAATAATATCCCATTTAAGTTGGGCTAGCTAAGTTTCTAGGTTTCCACACTCTAGGTCTTTATGTACATAACGATGTCATGCTAACCTTTGGAACTCCAGAAAAACATATTCTTATTGAGCCCATTTTTACACCATGGATACAATCCACTCACGGCAAAGTCTCATATGGTTTTGACGTACTTCTATCCTCAAACAGATAGCCCAGCATTAAAAGCTAGTTAGAGCTTATGGTTACGCATAACTTTTTTTTGCATTTACATTATTGAAAAAGAAATATGGTTACGAATCTTTTTGAACTTTACAGAATACTTTAACCACCTTTTAAGTATCCTAACAATTTAAAGCAATTATTTCATTTAGAAATCAATCCCATATTATTGTAAAAATATCTAGATTATAAGTAGTGATCTCTTGAGAAAAACCAGATTGGTTTAACATATCGGCCAACTATAATGCCTTAAAATGACACGCTATAAGAAAAATAATGTTAGTTATAATAGAAACAATTTATATTTTAAACCCTAGCAAGAATCAAGGCAGAGAGATCACATTCAATGCTAAAAGATGGATTAAACCAAACTTTAAGGGCTTTCTCTTACTTTGTTTCCGGAGTATAGTACCTAAATAGTGCAATATTTGAGTATTTATTAGGCATTTCCTTCGATCGAAAAAGTAGCCATTGGTTCACGATACAAATATTGTTCTAGGGATGTCGCTAATGGTTTCTGCTAGAAAGAAGTATTGTTTTGAATGGGCTGGCTCAGCAGCAACTCCTACCTCGGACCATTTATCCCAAGGATTTGGTCAAGTGGAAAAACCATATGTAGTAGGAGGAGGCTACTTGGGAGTCGATATGCTCATTGAAGAGTCATTTTCCTCACTTTTTCCTTGAGAATCATTTTGAGAATAGCAATCATTCATAAGGGGGGAAGTGTTATATCCCTAGACATCTAGATGGGCACTAGTAGCATTGGTCATGGTGGTTACGAAGTGATTTAGTGCAAATGCACTAAGTAAGGACACTTTGAGGTCAGGGCAGCTGAGTGCTACAAAAAGGACTCAAGGCCCTATTATTCTCATTCAATGTGTGATCACCACTCTTAGACTCTTGGCCCATTGGTCGACACATCCATACATCAGGATGGTGTGGATTGGTGGTATGAGACACCAACCCTTGGGATGTGGTCGTGGCTCGAAGTGTTGCTAGCTCCCAGGCTCAAGGATGAGCTTGTTTGGCTCTATGACTAGGAGATGAGTCTAATGTCCAAGCCCTTTTATACCAAGTTTGGCTTTGTGTCATGTCTCTTATGCAAGTTGGATCCTAGGGGGATGTGACACATTAGGGCCATAAATGTTTCAAAAACAACACTTGTAAGAAAATTATTAAGTTGCTAATTAGAAGAGGTTTTAAAGTCATAAACTTTCCAATTTTGGTTTTCAAATGTGATTAATAAAGAAATATATGATTCATTGAAGAGATCAACCATTAAATGCCTCCATTCTTTAATCCATGTCAAGTGTCACCTTTTTAGTCATTTTTCTCTTAGAACTTGTGAATTTTTGCATAACTGAGATTTTTGCACCAAATGCATTTGTTCATTCTTCCAATTTATTTCTTGTGCCATTCTCTCCTCTGCACTTGCTTTTTTCTCTATGATATTATCACCTAGTTGATTTATTCTACTAAAATGTCTAGCAATACCTCTTCTCAGTAACACAAGTGCAAGTGTATGCAAATATAAACTTTCTATTCAAATAGATTCAATTTATCTATCTTGGAGAAGTATACATCATCGAGCATTGTTGGAAAAGGATGAGACTAACACGTTATGACTGGAAGAAAAGAAGCATATAGATTTATGGGTGAATAGACACATTTATCTAAAAGACCCTTCAACAAGTAAGCCTCCTCCTTTACTCAATATTCACGATTTCATAAGATATGTTAAAGAATGCTTGGGTATTGCATGCAGTTATGCTCTGTATCTTTTGTATAAATGAGATAAATGCTTGAAATAAGAGAAGCATTAACAACTACATAAATAAATATTTCTAGGCTAATGAACAAGATTGATATTTAAGAAAATACTAACAAGCCCTTGCAAGAAAAATCATCACATTTAAAAGAAACTTTGATAGGATTTAGAGAGAGAAAAAGGCCACTAAAAATATAACCAACTTATGTAAATGAGTTTTAAAAAGAAAGTTGAATCTTGCATAAAGAAATTTGTCACTAGTATATTAGGCATTGATATTGGAGAGGAGAAGAAGAGAATCAAGCTTTTGAAAGAAACTACAAATTGAAAAGATATTTTAAGGACTCATCCATCACCGAAAAATGTGGATTTGAGAGGTCGAACTATGAAAGAGTTATTGAAAGACTTGAAAGGGATTGTAAAACCAAATAAAGTAGTCGAGACATGTGACATTGTAGATACTAGCCATAGAGGTTTTCGTGCTCTCTCTAAATTATAGTTCAAAAACCTTAGATATCATACAATAAGTACATTTAGTTTGCCTTTACCCCTTGTAGTTTCAATTGTTATGATAGCCATGAATACTAGGATTTCAAATGCTTTCACGTAGTATATTTATATTGAAGGGTTTATGCCCTATGAAAAGTAAAAAACAAAATCTTTCTTTGGATACAACACATTTAATAATATTTGGGTTGATCTTAAAAGAGTGCAAATTGCAATAGTCCATATGTATAAATTTATTGTACAAGAATATAGTGGTATTTAAAAGTTTGTGCTAGAGCTGGACAAAGCGCAAATTCAAAAGGGTCAAAATTTTAAAAGGGTTAGCATTTATCATGAACAAGGCACTAGAATACATTAATGATAGGGGATACGAACAAAATCGTAAGATTTAGTTTGAGATAGACATTTGGTGGATTCATGCTACTGAAATACTAGTTGAAAATCATCAAACCTTAAATGATTTTTCTCTCATACAGGTATTCCTAATATTATTAAGTCTAAACATGAAGGAGAAACATTAATAGTTGATGGGGTTGGTAGTTTCAATGTAGAATGACATATTTGTGCTTACTTAAGGCTGTCAAATGTATTCTTAGGATATGCACCAGAGCCAATGCAAAATACCCTTGTATTTATTGCATGGAAAGCATGGGGTCTAAATATTAGTAACCAAAAGAGTCCCAACTAGAGAATCCGTAGATTTAAATATTAGTAACCAAAAGAGTCCCAACTAGAGAATCCATAGATTTAAGAAAATTTAAAAACAAGGAGGGTATATGGGATCCTATTCTTTCAATATCTCTTAGGAATGTTCATATTTGTAATTAACACCATATTGGGGAATGTGGGAATTTCCCATAAGTTTGGGACATGTGGTCAAATATTTGGATTTATCATAACTTGAACACTATAACTCAAAATTGAGCTCTCTATAGCTCAATAGATTCCATTTTTCAAGCACTTTCCAATGATAGGTCACATCATATGGTTTTAAGAAACTTTTGGGCATGTTATCTAGGTGCCACCTTTTTAGTATCCAAAAAATGGGAATTGGGAGATTCCCAAACTCACTAATATTGTGTTAATTGGTATGCAAATATTGAATAATGGATAAGCTTCTAAGATTGCATCTTGACAATGCATATTCAATTAAGCCAATATCCTTGAGGATGAGTGCATTGATAAATGTTGGGCATTACTCTTAAGAATGGGGTTTTATAAAGGACAAGTTCACTTAAGAACTGACCCAACATCTTCAGAAAACAAGTAAATGTGATATAGGAATGCTGGAGAGAGTTGTGTGAGATCACAACAAATGTGGCCAACACACATTGAAATGAATTTCTACAAAAAGAGGTTTACAGACATCTCGACATCTTTCTAAAAGTACTCAAGTAGCAGCAAACATCATTCAAGTATCTAGAAAAGTGTAGAACTTCAACTACAAATCTTATTCAAAAAATAAAGGAAACATGGGAGGAAAAGAATACTACATTCCATTTGGTAAGATAAAAAAAGATACAATCCCTATATTTTTGAAATAAAAGATCAAAATATATAAACTAACTATTGCTTTTTATATGATGCATCACATTCTTCTAATTCATGGGCCTTATTTTGTGGAAGAGCACGGGCCTTTAGCAACTTACAGTAGCCAAGGTATGAAAAATTCCCACTATCAAGCACGTACATATTACTTTTGTAGCACAAGACACAATGGAGTAACAATAAGCACTACTCTTGAGGAGTTATTCAACTGGTTTTTTTGAAAATAGCTTCATATATTGAAAAATGTAACAAATTTTCATGAAATCTAATTAGCCAAATATAGAAAGGGCTATTTAGCTTCAATAGCCATTACATCTTGTTCCTCCTGAAGATCTTTCCTCTATATTGCAAAAAAATTCTTCTCTTATAGCCAACTATGGATTTAATATCTATTTGTTGTGTTGCCAAAGCATAAGAGGAGAATGCTAGAAAGTATCTAGCTCTAGAGGTAGAGTAGCCAATAGCATAACTAAAAATTCAAATGGGCACCATCTTTTCAAGAAACATTACTTTGTGGGTATCATGCTATAATCATGAGTAGCCAAGAAGCCTTGTAAGAGCTTTTATACAAAGAATGGACCATGATGCATCCTTTGAGAAAGTGCTATGTGAAATTGAAACAATATAAGGATCATTTGTAACAAGGTAATATCCAAGTGCAACATCCTTGATAGAGCCACCACTATTTGTTGATCCTTTGTCTCTTCCCAAGAAATTATCATCATCTACCATCTCCAACCAGAGGAGAAAAAAAAAGATGAAAAAGGAGATGTTATAGAGAGAATGGTGGAAAGTGAATGTAAAACATCTCTGGATACTCATGAAAAAGAAATAAAGTATTGCCATTTGATTTTCATCATTCTCCAGTTTACTTGGATTCCATAAGTTAATTGATGATGTTTTTATTGATGTCTTTGAGTTTCTTTGCATACTCTAACTCTTCTCTCCCAAAATTGAAAATTCCAAGTCTTTCCTAAAGCAAGCTTGTCAAACTCCTTATCAATAATTTGTAATTCCTTCTCATCATATTTTGCTTTGGTGAAACACATAGTTAAGGCCTCAAGTGCATTGATGAACTTGTTATTAGACATTTGTGTATCTAGAAAAGGAAATTCATCTTTAGAGTCATGTTCAATATCAATTATTCCATTAGCCTTCACAGAAACTTCTACAATAACTACAAAATAATAGTCCTCTCTCAAATTAAAGGGTCTATGGATATCACACAACAACAAGTACTCCTTGTCTTTAATTAGAAAGGTTGGCAAAGAGGGTACAATCAAGCTCGAAGATGACTCAAATACTTCGAGGACCTTAATAGTACTTCTTCAATAATAGTTTGAATGACCAACATCTAGATTCTTTGTAATCAATATCTCCATTTGAGGGTCAACTTGGTCCTCCACATCCTTGTCATCCCTCGTCTCCTTGAGTAGATAATAGCTAGAGGATTTAACTAGCTTGAGCTTCTACTCATTAGATCTAATTGGATACTTTACAAGAGCATACACAATGAATGCAGCAAACTTTAACATAAGCCTATATTTCTTGGGGTGGACAAAGTACACACCATCTAGAACATAAAATTTCTCCAATGAATGCCTTCCACACTTAATTGTAAATGATGTCCTCTCTATGAGTGACTTACCAATGGGTATGTGAACAAAATTCTTTGACTTCACCTACCCAATTGGTCCTCTTAAATCTTCAAACTCTACATAGTCCTCGTTGCAAAAATCTTTGGAATGATTTACTATTTGATCCAAATTGCATTCACAATTGAAAATGTCCTTGCCAATTAGAAAAAATGACAATCCAATGTTACTCTAAATAAGAAAATCCAAAAGCCTCTTAGAGAGTGTTATACATGTGATTTAAGTGAGGCCTAAGGTCCTTAAAGGGAATTTTTATTTACTTGGTGGTGTTCCCCTTGAAATCCCTGCACTTCCTGTGGAACATGGAGAGTTGGCAAAAAGAACATTTGAGACAAGGCATTTCTTTCTTTTTGCTAACTCCTTGGATGCTATGGAAGTGATAGTCATTTTCTTTTAAGACTCATAGCCTTGGTAGAATAAATGAGGAGATACTGACTCTTCAGACATATCTCAAATCTATGTTGGAGTGTGCAACTATAAGGTGAGGGATATCTGTCAATATAGTGCGAGGAGAGGCAATGCAAGACCCAGTTGGTACCCTAGCTATTCTGAATGGGAAGATATGGGAGCTTGCCTAGAGGTTTTGATTGGGATGAGCCTCAAAATGCAATCTCAAGAGTTTGAGAACGAAGAGCAAAAAAATCCAGCCAAAAGCTCAAGTGGGGCTCTTTATAGGCACTCCCAACATATGGCAAAAAATTAGCCATTGGATTCAAACATTAGACATGCGGTAAAAATCTGACCGTTGGCACTAGCCGTTTGAAACCTAGCTCATCCAATGAACAAAGGCTTGACATGTGGTAGAATTTTAGCTCTTGATCATATCCATTGAAAACCCTAGCTCATCTGGAAAATGGAAGCTTGATAGGTGGCATGCTAAACGAGTGACTGTATAAATATAATTTTTTTTGCAAAACGCAAAGCATCTCATTCACACTAATCAAATAGCTCTCGACTTCTACTATGGCATGACAAGCACTTAACCAACTCCTACTTTCATGCCTTTCCTTTTTTGTTTTTCCTAGATTGATGTGATAGCATCCTCCTACTGTGCCTGATGAACTTGCCTAGTCGCTCTGTATCAGACATGTGTTTTTCAATTCTCCTATGGCACAACAAGGCCCTCTTGTTGTTCAATGAACTCACCTTATCCTGCCATAATATATAGCACATGTATTTAAGTCTTAAAATACTAATTTTAGTAATTGCATTTACTAAAATAATCCAACAAGTGTGATACATAAATAGTATCTAGCATGACCATATCATGACTTTAAAACTCTCACCTCTCTACCTCCAATGACACAGACAGGTGTCTCACAATGAACAACTTGTGCCATTCGTAAGGCCCAATACTTCTTCCCTGACTCCATCCGTTAGTGTCCATCCTCCACAACCTGCTCAGCAAGCTCTACCATGGAGTGTGTTGTAGCAAGGAAAAGTAACATCCCTATGTCCTTGAGAACATGATCAGCCAGATACATGGCATCGACTAACTCTGCCTCAGTATGGGAGTTCCATGATAGAACTTCATCCCCCAATCCATGCATGGAACTATCTTCAAGGAGACAAACCACCATGATATTGCATGCTGTGTTTGTGGTTTCTTCGTCAACCTCGACCATCTTGTGTTGGTTGACCTCCTCCAATGCCTCTACCAATCGAGAGAATGCCTCACTTGGTTGATCATTTCGCAATGCATCTCCAATCTCGAATGGGTCACATAGAATAGTATGCCACTCTACCTTCACCATCATAACAACATGGGAGACATCAAATTGCAAGGGGTCTTCCATGGGACTTTCAATGTTGTGGAACTCTGCACATTGACTCATCGATTAGTAACATATTCTTCTTACTCAATGTTAACAATAGATAATATTCTTCATACGCATTTGTTTACCTACATGTGTGGTTGGAACATCTTGCAACATATTTTTCATTCAAAATGTTATTGTAGATAGTATTTTTGAGACACATTAGTTCACTAGTGTCTGTGGTGGTGGCTGACAGCATTATAGGTTGAAAATCAAAAATTGTATCCCCCTCTACAAAAATACAGGTCATGCTTATTGGCAATGTATTGCGGGAAAAAAAAACCACGAGTCACGCTTGTTTACCGGTAGCTACCACCTCCCCTAGCACGGCTAGTCCATGTTCTTGCATTCTTTCCTTCCCTACACAAGGACACACATCACTATTAACATCATATAATGATAGAATATGACATAAGAACTCCCGCTCGTCTAGGAGAGCAAGCTCGTTAAGGGGAACGTTTGTCGAATTAAACCTTCCACAATCCTTTCATCGCTCTCGAAAAGGGTGGCATGATCTTGTCTTTTGAAATCGGATTTGGCCATGATAGAGGGGCTTACGGTTACTTCTTACAAATATATTGCTTCCTTGATTTCTTGCCAATGAAATACCAATTGAGAGAGAGAGAGGGGGGGGGAGGAGGGAGGGAGAGGGAGAGGGAGAGGGAGAGGGAGAGGGAGAGGGAGAGGAAGAGATGACATTGGGATAAGAGAGTAAGAGATAAAGAGAGAAAGACAGGGAGAGACAGGGAGAGAGAGTGAGAGCAAGAGGGAGAGAGAGGGGGGAGGAAGGAGGAGATAGGGAGAGGGAGGAAGGTGGGGATAGATTAAGAGAGAGAGAGAGAGAGAGAGAGAGAGAGAGAGAGAGAGAGAGAGAGAGAGAGAGAGATGTGTGTGTGTGTGTGTGTGTGTGTGTGTGAGTGAGAGAGAGAGGGAGAGAGTGAGAGTGAGAGTGAGAGTGAGAGGTGGAGAGAGAGAGAGAGAGAGAGAGAAAGCTCGGGATAGAAAGGTGAGATAAAATATGTGTGCCTGTGTTAGAGAGAGAGGTGTGGACAGAGAGAGAGGGAGAGAGAGAGGGGGGAGAGAGAGACAAAACCGTGCCGAGGGTAGGGGACAGAAAATACAAACTTGAATTGCAAGGGGAGGGGAGTCCTTTTAAAGGCAAAGGAGAGAGAGTGAGGGAGGGATAGAGAGAGAGAGAGAGAGAGAGTCACATACTAAGAGTCATGGGGGAATGATTCGCAATGTGAAAAGGGGGGGATGGATTCTTTTATAGGTGAAAAAGAGAGAAAATAGGGGGAAGAGAGAGAGCATGGGATATGTGTAATTTTTTCTCACGAGAAAGGGGTCATCGGCATCCCCTTATCTGACTTTTTTTTTAATGACCCATTCTTGGAGAGAGTAAATTTTGGCCCACCTACATTTTTGTTTTTTTTTTCCAATTAGGGGCTATCGGCGACCCCTTTTTGGTGAAAAAAAAATCACAGTTCCGAGAATAGAGAGCATGGGGAGAAGAGAGAGCAATAGAGTGTTTTTTTTCACCTAATAAGGGGTTTCCGATTTCACCTAAGAAGGGGTTGCTGGTTTCACCCAAGGGGTTGCTGGGTGAAGAAAAAACAGATCGGCATATCTACCATGAAACGCGACACGAAACATGACATGCTCACTTGTTTGTAGAATGGCCCATCTTGAGGGCAAAAATTCATATTCATATCAAGAAAGTATGTACAATGGTAGCCGCAGGCACAGTAAGGGACCTTGTCATAGGTGGAGGGTGGAGCTATCAATGCGCATCAACGCGACTCGACACCATGGGGTGAGGGAGCTAGAGGAGGTACTCCTCATAAACACACTCTATTTTTGTTTTGCCCAAGAAGGGGTTGTCAGCAACCCCTTCTTGGTAAAAAACAAACACTCTGTTGCTCTCTCTTCTCCCCATGCTGTCTATTCTTGGAACTGTGGTTTGTTTTGTTGCCAAAAAGGAGTCGTCTCGGCAGCCCCTTATTGGGCAAAGAAAACCCACAAATCTAGTTCGGTGAAAAGTTACTCTCACTAGGAATGGGTCGCAATAAATATTTTTCACCCGATAAGGGGCTGCCGGTGACCCCTTTCTAGCGGGAAAAAATTACACATCACATGTCTTCTCTCTCATCACCCCCTTTCTCTCTCCCCCCCATCTTGGGTATCCTTCAAAGGGAAAATTGTAATAGCTCTTTAGGATTAGAATAACCTAGTCTTTTTATTTATGTTAGAAGGTTTGGACAATCTATTTGGCTACCATTTTTTCTAATAGTTTGAGTAGGTTGGGTAATCCTAGGCCACCCTTTTGTTTATTCTATTTAGTCCTGCAAAGCTACCTTGGGAAGTTTTAATGTTTCATTGTTCCATGACTAGAGAAAATTCTTAGCCAGTTGTTATAGTTTATGAAGTTCCATAGACAAACTCCTTCACTAACTTTAGTGTATGATCTTTGAGAGAGTAATCAACATGATATATCAATGGATTATCGTTTCAATTCCAAATTCACTTGAGTGAGCTCACATACCTCCCCAAGAAGGTGGAATATTTTGCTAGGGATTGTTTGGATTAAAATCAAAGAAGTCTATAGAAACTAAAGAAAAAATGAAACTTACAGATGATGGTTTTCATTAAGTAAATAGGAAAGGGAAGAAAGAAAACAATCAAGCTAATCTTAATCAAAATTCTAATAAAAAGAAGACTAATAACAATCAAGCTAACCTTAATAAAAAAGGCATTATGCTTAAAGGGGGGGGGGGGCAAAAAGTGTTTTGGGGGAGGGTTAGGAAATCGAGACATCTACTCAAGTCTCAGTCTACAAACTAACCTAGAGAAAGTAGATTTTGGTATAATTATTCAATAAATTGAAATGTCTTTTAGACTCATGTTCTCCTAGCATACGTTGTATGATTTACAATTTGGGTGTATTTATTCATTTTCTAGTAATGGTTCCCTAAAAACTCTTAAATTTAACAAACCTCAAATGCCAATTATCAGATGAAGCAAGAAAGTGGCATTGATGTTAGAGCTCTGCATAAGGTAATGCTAACTAAGTTAGATCTCAAACCTAAAGAGTAGTTAAAGTTTGACCAATGGCATCCTTGATATGTAGTTTATATCAATTTGTACTACTCGCAATTTATGGGGGCAAAGAGTTTCGGGGGGGAGGGCGGCAAACCTACCTTGGTTTCTCTCTCTATGTGTATGTGCATGTGCATGTATACTGTGTGTGTCTCATTAAGAACTTGTTTCTATATCTCTCTCTTATTAAAAAACTATTATCACTAAAAATCTCTCTCTCATTAATCTATATATAAATATGTGTGTGTGTATATTGAAAGTCCTAATACGCGCATACATATGTGTTTAGCTCAAAGAAGTATAACTATATTTTATAGCATGTGAATATTAATATTACAATAACATGATGTTAAGTTAGCAAAGACATGCACAATGAGAGATCAAGATGATGCTCTCTCTCTCTCTCTCTCTCTCTCTCTCTCTCTCTCTCTCTCTCTCTCTCTCTCTCTCTCTCTCTCTCTCTCTCTCTCTCTCTCTCTCTCTCTCTCTCTCTCTCTCTCTCTCTCTCTCTCTCTCTCATTAAGCATATTCATTATGTTAGATATGCTCAATGCCCCACCCCCATAAGGTGCCACCAATGATCCATGGTGCTCAAAGTTGTAAGGTCCCCATTATGAGGAGAAGTCATGTGTGAGCCCGGACATTGGTTGAGTCTTGACTTGTATGTCAGATGAGGTCTATGTGACCGGATGACAAAAAGGTGACCGTTGTGGGTCTAATCTTTGGGTTAGATAGAGTAGTTAAGCTGGTAGCAACTCGAGGCACACTGCATCGAGTTGCGGAGTAAGAGAGTTATCAGGGGCCCTAGCCAATGGTAAAGGGAATATTCCCTAGCCAACTAGTGGAGGTGCACATGGAAGGTCAACAGACACATGGGCACATGGAAGGTCAACAGACACATGGGCACATGGAAGGTCAACAGACACATGTGCATATGGAAGGTCATCCATCATGACCCCCTTCACAAGCTATAAAAGCTAAACCCCTTCACAGCCATTAATTACCCATCTTTCACCCAGTCAAAGTTGCTCTTCACCTATCTTCTATCTAGATCGCCATCTAAGCTTCACAGTGGAAGTGCATGGGTGGACAGAGCCATCTTTGTATCAGTTGTTTGGAGATAATGAAATTTTGTTATTCTCCTCTTATCTATTGTGTACTCTCTATCTCTTTCTCAGATTTTGTTCGTTGTGCCATGTATTTTTTTACATGGTATCAGAGCCCAAGGGGCTCTAGAGATTGAAGAGTGTGCAAGAGGTAAAGGCTTCAATAGTAAAGAGGAATGATAGCATCTTTCGGAAGCGGTTCTGGTGCATCAAGAAGTGGTGCAGGAGGTGGTGCTGTTGTACTAGCTATTCAAACACTGAGGATTCGTCCACCAACCTTCAACAAAGGCAAGTTAGATGGTACAAACTACACCTTGTGGAAGTTCAAAATTACAACTATCCTTGATTCTTATGAGCTTTTGGAGACTGTGCTAGGGACTGACGCAGAACCACAGCCTACCCCCGACCCATCAAATTCTAGTGTGATGATTCCTCTGAATGCAAATCTTCTACGAGCTTGGAAACGAAGGAATGCAGATGCATTGTGTGCCTTAGTTACAAGCTATTTTGGTAGTGTTCTGGCTTTGATTCAGCATACAACCAAAGCATCATAGGCTTGGAATGTACTGAGGAGTCAATAGAAGCACGAAACCAAACAAGGATTCAAAACTTGGAGAATCAACTAGTAGCAGAGAAGTTTGATGAAGGAGCGACGGTTGAAGCATTCATCACTCGGATTCGACCATATGGCTGGCGTTGGGATACAAAAGACTAGCGAAGAGCTAGCTCAGAGGTGTCTTTGAATTTATCCACAAAATTTTGATGGACTAGTAACTGCCCTTAATACTTGGGTGAGACCTCAAGCTTTGACTTTTGAGGAGTTTCGTGTGTTATTGATGGAGGATGAGTTGAGGCTGAAAGCCCGAGAAGGAAGCAACAATGGAGATGCTGCATTCTCTGCCAATGCAAAAGGCAAAGGTGGTTCCTCCACCAAAAATGATGGGGACAAAAAGAAGAAGAGCAGTAAGAAGAAGTTTCAAGGAGAGTGCTTCTACTGTAAGAAGAAAGGACATGCAATCGCAGATTGTTATGTCAAGAATGTAGATGAAAAGAATGGTACCCTTAAAAGTAAAGGGAAAGAGACAGCCAATACAACTAAAGCAGAGTTGGATTTATTCATGGCGACCATTGAGGAAGGTAGATGAAAAGAATGGTACTCTTAAAAGTAAAGGGAAAGAGACAACCAATACAGCTAAAGCAGAGTTGGATTTATTGATGGTGACCATTGAGGAAGTGTACTCCTCGATGCAAGAAGAATCTACCACTGACTCATGGGTGTTGGATAGTGGGGCCTCCTGTCACATGACTAACAAGAAAGGTCTATATAGTTCTATGCAGCCTCTACAAGAATCCATCACTGTGACGGTTGGAAATGATGCAAAATGCCCTGCTGTGGGCACAGGTACTATTTCTTTTGTTGCTGCAAATGGTGAAGTCAAAAAGCTTTCAGATGTGTTGTATGTTCCTGAAATTAGGAGAAATCTATTATCAGTTTGCTACCATAATTGATCTTGGTCATGAAGTCAGGTTCAAGAAGACACGTGCAAAAATTCTTGACAGTGCTGGCAAAATTGTTGGCAAAGGAGAAAGAAAGAACAACCTGTATGTGCTAAGTGCTCTTACAGCCACCACTGGAGTGGGCACAAGTAAGCTTTGGCACAAAAGGTTTGGACATGTCAGATTTGTAATGTTGAAGGAGATGCAAAAGCAAGGTATGGTTGCTCACCTACCTATAGTGACTGAATTGAAGGAACCATGTGAAGCTTGTATGATGGGCAAGCAACAGAGAAAGGCATTTCCACAGGAAAGTAAGAATAGAGCACAGGCTCCTCTAGAGTTGGTGCATGCTAACTTGTGTGGTAAGATGCCTACACAGGCCTTGGGGGGATCTTCTTATTTTATGTTGATTGTCGACGACTACAGTAGGAAGATGTGGGTATACTTCCTTCATGATAAGGCTCAAGCTTTTGGTAAGTTTAAAGAATGGCTAAAACTTGCTGAGAATGAAACAGGGAAAAGTGTGAAGAAATTTAGAACAGATGGTGGTGGTGAGTTACACCTCAGCAGAACGGTGTTGTGGAACGTAGAAATCACACCATTGTGGAGATGGCAAGATGCATGCTAAAGGGCAAGGGATTGCCTAACCATTTTTGGGCTCAAGCTGTTAATACTACAGTCTACATTCTAAATCAGAGCTACACAAAGGCTCTCAAGGAAAAAACACCTCATGAGGCTTACACTGGTAAGAAACCATCTGTCTCACATTTCAAAAATTTTGGATGTGAATGTTATGCACATGTTCCAGATGAGAAGAGAAACAAGTTAAAACCAAAAAGTAGAAAATGTAACTTCTTAGATTATAGTGATGAGTAGAAGGCTTACAAATTATATGACCAAGAGGCAAAGAAGATCATCGCCAACCGTGATGTGGTGTTCAAGGAGGAGCCGCATACAGTGGAGGAGGAGAAGGCAAGTTCTTGCACTTTATCATCAAGCGAAGAAGTAGTCCACTATGAACCTATCCTGAGAGCTATCCCTATCCTTAAGGAGGAGGAAGCATCATCTTCAGATGATGAGGAAAAAGTTTACCAACCTGACATCACCCCACCGGAAAAGCCATTGCCGCATTGGGTAAAGCAACTCTATGACCACAATAATCCTATGCCTTCATCAGTTGAGGAGAAGACAGACGGACCAAGGAGGTCTTAGAGAATAGAGGAGCAAAGGAGGGCTTCTACTCACATAGTCAATATATCCTTGATGGCTGAGATTATGGGAGAAGTAAAGGGGCCAACTAACTTGGAAGAAGCACTTGTAGATCTAGCATGAAAGGCAGCTATGCAAGCTGAGTATGACAGCATAATGAAGAATGACACTTGGGAGCTAGTGGATCGGCCAGCAAAGCGGAAGGTTATTGGCACCAAGTGGATCTGGAAGGTAAAGTACAAGGCTGATGGTACCTTAGAAAAGTACAAAGCTAGACTGGTTGCCCAGGGATATTCACAGGTTGAAGGGTTTGATTTTCAAGAGTCATTTGCCCCAACTGCCAGAATGACCACTATTCGCACAGTACTTGAAGTGGTTAGTTTACCAAATGGATGTTAAATCAGTGTTCTTAAATGGTGACCTTAAGGAGGAGGTGTATGTGGCTCAGCCATCAGGGTTTGAGGCCCCCCATTCTGAGAACAAAGTGTATAAGCTAAAGAAGGCATTGTATGGGCTAAAACAAGTCCCCAGAGCATGGTACCAGCGGATAGATAAGTTCTTTTTAAGCTTAAACTTCAAAAGATGTGCCTCAGATGCTAACTTGTATGTTTACATGGATGGTAAAAAGTCTGTAGTGATTGTCCTATATGTGGAAAACCTTCTTATTATAGGTGACTATGAAGATATGATCAACCAAACTCGAAAGGCTTTAAGTTCTAAGTTTGAAATGATAGACTTGGGCTTGCTGCACTATTGTTTCAGGATTGAAGTCTGGCAAGAGCCAGGAAGGATCTTCATCTCTCAAAAGAAGTATGCATGGGAGATCTTGAAGGCATTTGGCATGATCGAGTGCAAGGAGATAGCTACACCTATGGAGGTGAATGCAAAGTTATCCATTTAGGATACATCAACACTAGTAGACATTGGGAGGTATAGGAGGTAATCTGATCTACTTGTGTAACACCAGACCAGATATCAGTTTTTTTGTTGGTGTTTTGAGTAGGTTCTCAAACAAACCTCATGAGAGTCATTGGAAAGTTGGGATGCGAGTGCTCAAATACTTGAAGGAAAATCTTGACTATGGTATCACATACAGTTTCGGAACTTCTCTTGTGGGGAATTGTGACTCAGATTGGGCAAGAGATAGTGATTCCAGGAAGTCTGTTTTTGGTTATTGTTTCTCTTTAGGTTCAGGAATTTTCTCTTGGATTAGTAAGAGGCAGCCAACAGTGGCATTGTCTTCTACCGAAGTAGAGTACAAGGCAGCTTGTTTTGTTGCATGTGAAGCAGTACGATTGAGAAGGATCCTATGGCATATGGGAGTGCATGATAAAGAACCAACTGTGCTAAGATGTGACAATCAGAGTTGCATCGCCATTGCCAAAAATCTAGTGTTTCATGTGCGCACCAAACATATAGAGATCCATTATCACTATGTGCATGATTTCATCGAGGATGGGATAGTGGAACTGGTCTACTATCCAACAAAGGAGAATGGAGTGGATATCTTCACCAAAGCACTTACGAAGGATCTACTTCAAGTTCACCTTCAGAGACTTGGCATTGGGCCAAGGATATAGTTCACCTGTGGGTGGACATTGAGGGGGGGTGTTAGATATGCTCAATGCCCCACCCTCATAAGGTGCCACCAATGATTCATAGTGCTCAAAGTTTTAAGGCCCCCATTATGAGGAGAAGCTATATGTGAGCTCGGACATTGGTTGAGTCATGACTTGTATGTTAGATGAGGTCTATGTAACCGGATGGCAAAAAGGTGACCATTGTCGGTCTAATCTTTGGGTTAGACAAAGTAGCTAAGCTGGTAGCAACTTGATGCACATTGTATCGAGTTGAGTAAGAGAGTTATCAAGGGCCCTAGCCAATGGTAAAGGGAATATTCCCTATAATATTCCTTGGCCAACTAGTGGAGGTTCACATGGAAGGTCAACAGACACATGTGCATATGAAAGGTCAACAAACACATGTGCATATGGAAGGTCAACAGACACATGGGCAGGCTGGGCACTTGGAAGGTCAACAGACACAGGTGCATATGGAAGGTCATCCATCATGACCCCCTTCACAAGCTATAAAAGATAAACCCCTTCACAGCCATCAATTATCCATCTTTCACCCAGTCAGAGTTTCTCTTCACCTATCTTCTGTCTAGATCGCCATCTAAGCTTCACACTGAAAGCGCACGGGTGGACAAAACCATCTTTGCATCAGTTGTTTGGAGATAAAGAAATTTTGTTATTCTCCTCTTATCTTTTGTGTACTCTCTATCTCTTTCTCAAATTCTGTTTACTGTGTCGTGTAATTTTTTACAGATTAGGCATCAAATTTATTTGTTGGTTAAAATTTAAAAACTTCTTGTTAAAGCTTGTATATTTGTGAATTATTTATTGTGGTGGCAAGAAGGGATATTGTGGTGCACAAATCGGAAGCTGGATGCATATGTAGCAAGCGCCACAAGGTCCCCAAGAACAAAAGAACTCTACTAAAGCTCATAAAATAAGAAGAAAGATTTGCACAACATGAAGAAAAGAGACAAATTGGGTACAATCTCTCCCCATGCCTTGTGTGAGCACTTCACAAGGCATGTATTTATAAATGTATTCATCTCAAAGCTCAAAAATAGCCCAATTTACAATTAGCATACTTTTAGCTTTTGTATTTGCTTTTGTCCAAATAAAGAATAAAGCGATTGGGCGGCCCAAAAGTCAAGCTGTGCCCAAATACAATGTCCAATAATGAAATATTTAAACCAAAAGCCTATGCGCATACAAAATAATAAATGTCTGTCAAGTGCTTTGATAAATAAATACGCCTAAATAAATATTAGCACCACGCCTTTAATGATAAGGTGTGTGCCCATCAAAAATGATAATTTCTTCTAGATAATCTGAATACACTTTATCGCCCAGTGCTTCCCAACACCACCACTCCCTGCTCTACACATCAACTGAAGCATTCACAATTGTTAGAAAATAATAAAATTAAGTTGACAAAAGTGAATACCTAGCAATCTTCAGCTATAAAATAAATAAATAGGTTGGAACTTTGTCCTAACCTTAATTTAATACGAGTGCACTCTAAACTCATAAACATCCATTAATTTAAATATGTATTTTGTGAAATCACATGTTGTGGAATCACCCACGTGCACATTAAATTAGCATGACACCCGAAAAGGACAAGCGTCCCCATCAACTTCTCGCACAAGGAATCCACCTTATGTACGAGCCTTAACAAATAAATATAGTTTTATAAAATCCACCACAAAACCTCACGGAATCCATCGTGGTCTCATGGAATCCACCGTGAAATATGCCTCTCCTGGCATCATATGTGCTCCCATCATCATGTAAAACAATCTTTTCCTTACTATGCACAAGACATTTCATTGTTAATAATGAATGAGGATTTGGCATACCTGGTAAAATATCTAGAGAATCGTTGATATCATCATCATCTTTCGTGAAATCTGGCATATCTTAATGGTCATCGTCTTTAGTCGCTCCCAAGTAGTTGATTTGAACCATTGGCTTCTTGGATTGACAGTTTATTGCTAAGTGTCCAGGTCGTTGACACTTGTAGCAAACTATAGGCTTGGCTTTGGAAACATTATTGGTAATGGCTAGAAGTTTAGGTATGTTGGGATTTGGCTGGAGAGAAGGCTTAGTATTTGAAGTTGTGTTTGATGGTAAAGCAAGGGGTCGTGTCCAGGATTTACCAAAAGAAGAAGTAACAAAGCGATTTTGATTGAATCTTCGAAAGTTAGAATTGAATTGCTTTGCACCAAATTTATCGTTAATTGGAAATTGTTGTGGCCACTTCTCTCATCCACGAATTTTGTCTTCAGTATCATGGGCTAAAGAAATCGCATCCTCCAAAGTTGTCAGCTTGAACATGTTCACCTCCACATAGAAGTAACCAAGCAAACCAGACATATACTTGCGCTTGTGGATCGCCTCATGTACATCTTCAAGCATTCAAAGTTGGAGTAAGACACTCCAAAAATACTCAATGTATTACGAAATAGGCTCATGATCTCTTTGTTGCAGAAGATCCCACTGTTTGATTACTTTTTCATGGAATTGAGGTGGAAAAAAATGCTGCAAAAATTTCTTTTGAAAGGCCTCCCAAGTAGTAGAACAATCAATATTCTTGCGGACAACAGTCCACCCTAACAATGCTCTGTCCACTAAATGGTTAGTGACACATTTGAGTTTATCGTTCTCAACATACTGCTCTTCATGGAAATAATCATCAAATTGACTTATAAAAGTGAGAATAGTTTTTTCGTCACGTAGCCCATTAAAAGTACAGAATTTGAAATTTCTTTTACTTATCTTGGCTTCTTTTTTGAGAGATTGTGCTTCAAGTATCGCATCGATCGTACGTCATATAACATCTTCGGTTGCGGTCCATCTTGATTGACAATGGATCATTGAAGAGTAGCCAATTGAGCTTGCAAAGTTTGACGTGCTCTTCATTCCTCTTGTAGTTGCATCATGATTAGGTCCAATTTTTGCTCCACCATTGGTTCCGATAAATCACCATCAGCCACATAAAATCTTCCATGGTTTGATCAGACATCCTGCAAAATTTCAAACAACCTTAAACACTCGAAATCTCATTAGAGGGATGAGCGAAGCTCAATTTTTGGATTTACAAGGCTTGCTTTTTTTTAAATGGCTTTTTGTGATATTTCTTCTTTATAGTTACAATAATTGATGAAGGTCTTCTTCCAAGTCGGAAATGGACTACGCATGTCAGTTTGCTTGCTAGAAACTATCTATGTTAGGGTGCAGGTGCGAACAAGGACTTGTTGGAGTTGCAAAACCGGTTTGGGATAAGCTCGGTGTGAATGCCCACTGAGGAGATTTAAGCTTGAAATTTTTAAGCCTTAGAAAAGCTTAAGCTTTTTATCTCATTTTCTGAGCGACAGGACGGCAATGGCTTTTTTACGACGTCAACAGCAACGAGTATGTCCTTCCTCTATAACGATTTGTTGAAATTAGGAAGGTCAACCTTTTTATAAAGCTTATTAAGCTTTATAATCCCACACTTAATCAACTGTTCTCTGTCAATGAGACTAGTTTTCAAAGGAGCTTGGGAGGTGGTCCTCCACCGCCAAAGAGTGGTCCTTCGCGATCCAATAGCATATCAAGGGGTTCTTCACTGCCAAGAACACGCTGGTATTGACAGTTCATCGCGAGACTGCCTGTAGAGCCCGTTTGTTCCAAAAGCTTCGCCTTCACGCAAGATCGTAAGTGATTGGAAGCCCTTGATTTCAGCTTCGCTTTGATACCATTGGCGTGCAAATCGGATGCTACATGTGTGCATAGCGAGCATCGGAAGGTCCCCAAGAACAAAAGAACTCTACTAAAGCTCATAAAACAAGAAGAAAGATTTACATGACATGAAGAAAAGAGACAAATTGGGTACAATCTCCCCCCATGCCTTGTGTGAGCGCTTCACAAGGCATATATTTATAAATTTATTCATCTCAAAGCTCAAAAATAGCCCAATTTACAATTAGCATGCTTTTAGCTTTTCTGTTTACTTTTGTCCAAATAAAGAATAAAGTGGTTGGCTAGCCCAAAAATCAGCGGGATGTGCCCAAATACAATGTCCAATAATAAAATATTTAAATCGAGTGCCTATGCGTATACAAAATAATAAATGTCTGTCAAGTGCTTTAATAAATAAATACGCCTAAATAAATATCAGTGCCATGCCGTTAATGTTAAGGTGTGTGCCTATCAAAAATGATAATTTCTTCTAGATAATCTGAATACATGTTATCGTCCAGTGCTTCCCAACGCCACCACTCCCTGCTCTACACATCAACTGAAGCATTCACAATTATTAAAAAATAATAAAATTAAATCGACAAAAGTGAATACCTAGCAATCTTCAACTATAAAATGAATAAATAGGTTGGAACTCTGTCCTAACCTTAATTTAATATGAGTGCACTCTAAACTCATAAACGTCCATTAATTTAAATATGTATTTTGCAAAATCACCGGCTATGGAATCACCCACGTGCACATTAAATTAACATGTCGCCCGAAAAGGACAAGCGTCCCTGTCAACTTCTCGCACAAGGAATCCACCTTGTGTACGAGATCCGATAAATAAATATAGTTTTACGAAATTCACCACAAAACCTCACTGAATCCATTGTGGAATAAAAAACCTCACGAAATCCAGCGTGGTTTCATGGAATCCATCGTGGTTTCACAGAATCCACCGTGGAATATACCTCCTGACATCATATTGATTGGTGAAAATAAGTATAAATTTGATGCTCAATCAATATGCTTAATGAGAGTGAGCGAGAGAGAGAGAGAGAGAGAGAGAGAGAGAGAGAGAGAGAGAGAGAGAGAGAGAGACCATCTTCTTGATCTCTCATTGTGCATGTCTTTGCTAACTTAACATCATATTGTTGTAATATTAATATTCACATGCTATAAAATATAGTTATACTTTTTTGAACTAATCATATGTGTGTACATCTGTGTGTGCACATATTAGGATTTTCAATATACACACATAAATACATGCACATATATATATGTGTATATATTAATGAGAGAGAGGGAGAGAGAGAGAGAGAGAGATTTTTAGTGATAATAGTTTGTGAAAAAGAGAGATATATAGAAACAAGTTCTCAATGAGACACACATAGACATGCATGCATGCACATGCACATACACATAAAGAGATAAATCAAGGTATTTGAATAAGAGAGAGATGTAGAAACAAGTTCTTAATGAGATTCACATGTGTGTGCATGTATGCACATGCATGTACATATAGAGAGACAAATCAAGGTAGGTTTATCTAGTATATATTACAAAACTAAAGACATATCTTTAAAGATTATTTCTCATACAAACTCTAATCCACCTTGACTAAGTAATTCATCACTTTTTTCCTAGTCTTTAAAATCAAAAATACATTCTAGATACTTTGAATGTAAGAAATTTCAATTGGAAGGATATTAGGGCTCAATGGAGAAGAGAGGGAGGAGGAAGAGATAAAAATAACTTTTGGATGTGAGAGAGAGAGAGAGAGAGAGAGAGAAGATTAAAACAATTATTAATGAGAGACAAGAAAGATATACTTTTTAAAAATCATTGGAGAGAGTGCTAGAAATTTGCTTCAAAAATTTCTAGCACTCTCTCTTATAATACTACCTTAGACCCTCTCCTACATTAATAGCGTTGGTTCTTTACACACACACACTCTCTCTCTCTCTCTCTCTCTCTCTCTCTCTCTCTCTCTCTCTCTCTCTCTCTCTCTCTCTCTCCTTATGGTTTTAAAAAATTCTTGCAACTCTCTCCTATAATACCACAATACTACCTTTAGACTTTTCCTATATTAATAGCTTTGGACCTTTATCAACATATACACACATATTGTGTGTGTGTGGCTTTAAATTTTTCTTTTTACTTTCTTTTACAATACTACATTTGGCCCTTTCCTACACATTAATAACTTTGGATCTTTAGCAACACACACCACACTCTACATACATACATACATACATACATACATACATACATATATATATATATATATATATATATATATATATATATATATATATATATATATAATACAATACTACCTGTGGACTCCTCTTACATTAATAACTTTGGACCTTTATCAAAATACACACTCTCTCTCTCTCTCTCTCTCTCTCTCTCTCTCTCTCTCTCTCTCTCTCTCTCTCTCTCTCTCTCTCTCTCTCTCTCTCTCTCTCTCTCTCTCTCTCTCTCTCTCTCTCTCTCCAACTTAAGATCAACTTCCTCTATTTAAAAGGTTTTTTCCCAAGTATAATTAGACTAAAAAGTTGCATTTTGATTATAATTTTGATAGTATAAACTTTTTTAATTTTTTTATAAGATCTTTATTTTTCCGAATACATAATGCAAAAGGCAATAGCCATTATATATTATGTTAATTATTAGTTTTCTATATTAGGAGAAAAAAATGTCCCAAAAGAGAGAATAGCTTTTTGTTTATAAGGTTTAAACATTTCAATATAGTTCATTCAAAAAGTCTCAATCTACTATGTCTCATATTAAAATATATCATAAATATATATATAATTTGAACTTCCTAGCTAGTAATTATTTTTTCTCTTCTCTCTCATCAAACATTATTTTAAACTTCCCTCTCCTCTTCTTACATCAAAGACTTATACACACACACACACTCTCTCTCTCTCTCTCTCTCTCTCTCTCTATATATATATATATATATATATATATATATATATATATATATATATATATATATATATATATATATATATATATATATATATATATATATATATATAGAGTCCTAATGACTCTAGAGAGAGACACACACATATTTAGGATTTAAGAGAAGTGTTTGTTACAACACATGCCAATCTGATGTGAGGCATTATTATACAATGTGGATTGATTGCATGCATGAGAGAGAGAAAGTGTGTGAGAGAGAGAGAGAGGGAGACAAACATGGAGAGTGAGTGAGTGACTAATATATATATATATATATATATATATATATATATATATATATATATATATATATATAGGTGAGAGGAGAGAGAGAGAGAGAGAATGTAGAGTGAGAGGGAGAAATTACACGTACAACCCTAAAAACAGAGAGAGAGTAAAGATATGGAGTAATGTGTGTGTGTGTGTGTGTGTGTGTGTGTGTGTGTGTGTGTGTGTGCGCGCGCGCGCGCGCACGCGCACGCCGTGGTGTTCCATTATTTATGGGTGATCGCATGAATGAATCCACTTTACGTGCTAGAGAGAGAGAGATCATTTACACGAGATGGAGTGCTATTTAATCAAGTGTGCTAGAAAGAGAAAAAGAGAATATACACATAGATGGAGAAACTGAGAATAAGAGAGAGAGAGAGAGAGAGAGAGAGAGAGAGAGAGAGAGAAATAGAGGTACATAGAGTGAAGGTAGTGGTGGCAATCATGGAGGTGGTGGGGATAATGGGAGTGGTGGTGGAGGTGGAGGTGGCGACAGCGGCAGCAGCAGCAAAGATGGTGGTAGTCGTGGTAGTCGTGGTGGAGGTAGTCATGGTGGTGGCGGTGGCAGTGGCGGCGGTGGTGATGGAGGAAGTTGTGGTGATGGTGGTCATGGTGGAGGTCAACAAAATCAAGGGGTGGAATAAGTGGACTATGTGGAACAAAAAATGGAGGTTGCCCAAAAAAGCTCGCTCAAAATGCTCACTTCTCGCATGTACTCTCCATCGGGTTAGGATAGCATTGGAAAAGCTATTGAGTTAAGGGCCATCGTAAAGAATGGCATTGAGATTGCTTCTATGTGAGGTTCTACCACAAGGGTTGAAGCATCTCATGTATCTTTTTGACTTTAGTGTTTTTAGGGTGATCCATATTTGAGCTCTTTTGTAAATGGCAGTTCCAACGTGGTGAGAATGTGGATCCAATCTTGCTCACCTTCATGAGAGGGAATATATATGGCCAAAGGTTGAGAGGTTGGAGGGTTGTTAGAATCTCCACATAAGAGTGCATAGATAGTGTCTAAGGTAATCGGTGAGATTTTCTAAGACTCCATCTCAACCTGAATTGCATCCTCCCTATTTCCTAGAAAGATTCCAAGTCCTCGATGAGACAACATTGCATATCCATGGTTGGTTGAGCAACAAGTCATAGTAGTCAACTCCTTTAATGACAAAAAAGTTAACCTTGAATTGTATCCTAGAGAGACCAATAACCCTCATGGTGATGCTAAGCAAGTGCAAGCTTTGAGACTTTCCTTAAGAGAAAAGGGGTGAAATTGGTTTATTGGTCTTAATGCTGCCAAGAAGGTCTCTTTTGTACTACTTAAGGACCTTTCAGAAATGCTTCATCAAAGCCATCTATGGGGATAACCTCATTGTTCAGCTCATGAACATCGAGTCATCAAAGGATGAAATCGTGAGGGATTACATATCTAAGGTCTAAAGTTTATATTTAAAAATCCATATCAAAGAGAGACCCACTACTAAGGCAACACCAAAACCCTTCATCAAGGGCATCCATGATGAAAGGGTCTATGAAACATTGGTTGGAAACTCTGAACTTGATTGCTCCAACATTAATAGTGTCTTGAATGAGACTAACATGTGGACCACTTCCACTATGGATGCAATAGAGATAAAAGGCACATGAATCTCATTAGGATGAACAAAGCTACACAAAAACAAAGGAAACTTAGGACTTAATCATAGCTGTTAAGAAGTAAAAACAATAATAATTTCTAAAGATGGAAAAATCACTCAAAATTCCTAGATCATACCACCAAAATGTGCAATGCATTCACTATTGTGAGGAAATCTTCCTTCGAAATCTCCTCGAGCACCTTGATCATGCACTAACTCTGGACGATTCAACCAAGAAGGAGCAAATTACATAGCTCTGTATAGGCTATGTACCCCTAATTTTTCTTACCAATAGTTTAATCATGGCCTAAATTATGCTAGACAAGCTCCACTTGCCCCACAATTAGCATTGATGTCACCTCCATGGCTATGTAATGAGCTAAGATTAATCCATTTGGAATCCCTAAACCTCTCGTGCCAATTATCATGCACCCACCTACTAATGCCCCTATCCACTTCATTGAAGGACCAACAGACAATGAGGAATACATGAATCCTTTTATTTGTTACGAAAAAAAAGGACATCCAATCCTCATGGACTATTATTCTCAACCCATTATGATGTTGGGACAAGACTAGAGTTGAGACATGC